>NW_006239261.1:381114-410100 GCF_000226075.1 Solanum tuberosum | reverse complement strand
TTGGGTATTATGAGTGTGTGTTGGTTGGTTCAGGTCAACCTCTAATTGTAGCGAGTATTGATTTAAAATTTTATCATGGTTATGTAAGAAAGGATTCATCCTGATGTTTGTGTCAAGATCCTTGATAACATGTGGCAGACGTGTGTACGATCAACTTTGGTAGTTGTTGGGAATCATTTTGTTGATAAGTTAAGTTTACATACATCAATATTTATCACTTGAGTGTTAAGATGACTTCATTGAGGCATTGTAAGGGAGGATGTGTAGGGATTCAATTGGTTGGTTTGAGGTTGGAGATGTGAAACCCTTAGGGGGTAATGAGATTCGGTAAGAAGGGCATGCGATACAAGTATCCCCAGTAATTCGACGATTCAGATACTACTTTACCATTAATTTAGCCAGTCTTTCCTAAGTTGATCACTCGGGGAAGAGTGATGGGTAAATTGGTATCTATTGTAACGACCTGATTTTCGTCATTATGGAAAAGCCAATGGGGAAAGAATTGGGGCCAGAAAACTATTTCGTAGTAACTTGAGATTTCTTAGCCTAGTCTAGATTTGGACGAAATTAGATTCATTAAGGTGTAGGGAAATCTGGTAACAAATGAGAGATCTATTAATGAATTTGATTATATGAGTGAATAGTTAAGACATTAAGGATCTCGTACGACTTTATGGAATTGAATTCGGGTGAGTAAAACTCCCGAAATCGATCTTATCGCTAAGGGTATTTTCTGAGCGTCGTTGGTTAGAGATGTGTTGTTAAATGGGTATTTTGGAATTCTTTAATTAGCTCATTGTCTCACGTAACTCGATTTGGCGTTGGGTTTTGCAGCTCTGGCGGGGCCGCTACAGCGGGGTGACGGCTGTTGTGGTGGGCTCGACGTGACTTATGTTCCTTAATAAACCCCTAAACTACCTTATTTGACACTTTTCAATTTTTAGAGCTAAGGAACGAACCTCGGGCGACTCATACTCATTTTTCACCATTCTTGAGGCTAAAGGGAAGCTTTTTACTTCCCGAATCTATTTTTCGATCCATAAAACGTAATAGAATGGATAAATATTGATGGGGGAGGGTTTTGTTATAGATTCTATGGTGGAAACAACCCTAAATTAGGTATTTGGATCTTGGGTTTGGTCTAGGGTTATTGGGTTTGTTATAATTCGAATAATTAGACCTTTGATTGTTGATCCTTACGTTAATTGTATGTTTTTTAGACCACAAAACAAGTGGAAAAAATTCGAAAAGGGAAGATTCAAGTGCTTTAGGGGGATTCAAGCTTGGATTCGAGGTAGGTGATGGTTGTGATTCCTATGATTTGTGTGATGTATGTTTGTTCTTGCTTCATTATGATACATATACGTATGTGAATGTTGCATTGTTGATCACCCTAATCATAAATGAGGATAATTGAATAATTGTATGCCATGAATCACCTCTTGCTTTATGATTGTTAGAATATACATTGTGATTGTGATTATGGTTTGTTGAACGGATCGGTTGCCACGTTCCGGCATAAACATGGGATCGGCTGCCACGTTCCGGCACACTAACTTGGATCAAGTACCACATTTCGGTATGCTAACTGTTTGGGTGTGGGTTCCATGAAAAGGGCCATTGAATTGTGTTTGTATCTACTTGTGATGAGTTCGTTCATATCTAATGATGATTGATATTGAAAGACGGTATGATACTCTCAATTGATATAACTGTGATATGTGAGATCGTGAAATTGTTCATTGTTCGGATATGTTGATGATATTGTATATGTTCGATATGTGCATGTGATTATATTGTTGTATTGACTAATGTATGTTACACTTAATGGGATAGCCGCGTGATCCTACCAGTACACTGTGGTTGTGTACTGATACTGCACTTGCTCTTTGTTGAGTGCAGGGCATCTTCAGGTGGCTATTGAGCGTGATCGAATTCAAGGGTGAGCCAGTTCTTTCAGGCTGTCATGGATCTTTGTTGTTTAAGTCCACCCTTTTCAGACTTAGACTATTTGTTTAAGGTGTTTTGTTTAGCTTCGGGATTGTACCCCTTGTTCTTAGACTTGTCGTTAGTAGAGTTTTGGTACATTGACTTTCAGGTTCTAGGGGTTGAATTTCCGCATTAGTTTGGTTAGTTAATTGTTAAAACCTTGGAGTTTATGTGGACTCCATTTTTATTATCATTTAAACCTGTTTCCGTATCTTTAAATGCGTAGTATTTGGTTAAGTTGTTAGATTTGGGGTTGTAGTAATGGTTCTTCCATCGGAGGGTTTGTGTGGATGTCAATCACGACGGTCTGGATCGTGACACCTGATTAGTGTTCGACAGTGACGTGCAATAATTGTGTGAGCTATATATAGATATATATTAGAGTCAAACTATAAAAAATTTGACTAACACTTAATGATGTATTTTTTCATCATATTGATATGTATAAAATTACAATTTATAGTACTTTTCATGTAATTTTTGAATATCTAAACTTTTTATTTAAAATATCGAATTAATATAATCTAATTTAACTTTATAATTTAATCAAATTTACTTTCCAAAAGTGCAACATGACAAATAAAAATAGACAAATTGGAGTATTTGGTTAAATACATAAAATAATTATTATTATTGTTCCTAATATATATATATTTAATGTGATAATGTGAAAGATAAAACAATAAATTATAATTGTAAACGAAATTTTATACAGCCGAAGCAGGGGCGAAGCCAACATATTATTTGTAAAATTATTTTTTATGTAAATATAATAAATGTTGAGCCCCCTTCGTTTAGTTCATATGTTTCCTTTGTCAGATTTAGAATCCCCTTATTAAAAATTCTAACTCCGCCACTCATCGAAAGACATGACTTAAATTCATCTATAAACATCTACCATTTAGAAGAAGAAGAAATTCAGGGGACACACTTTCCTCTAAAGGGAAATAAAAGAAATGATTTTTTATGACCACTTACAATTGATTTGTAATTTATGCGTAAAAATAAATATATTTAATAAAAAAAAGATATACTTAAAATTAATGAAGATGAAAGTGCAACAACAAAATGACAATTATTATCATATTTTTAATATTAAATGAATACATCGTACATAATTCTATGCGTTTCAATTTTATAGTGAACACAACAAACCATTACTTGCCATGTGTACTATTTTCATTTTTCCCATATAAATTTGATTCGAAGTTCAGAAATAAAACCATATAGATAATAGTTAACATATCTTAATAGCAACGAAAAAAATAACACTAAAGTATAATACAAAACTCAAAAACCAAGCTACAAAATTATAAAGCATATAGTCATTTATAGAGCATCTAAACAACTCTGATCATGAGTACAAATATTAAGGGAAATAACACAAAAGCCGAAAATAAACTAACATCTGCATATTGAATAATTTCAATCGATTGCATTATGTTCATATAATGCATACAACTTGGATTGGTTCGATGACTTTGTATATATTGACAATTTTTAATCCTACTTGATTCAATGTGGAGATAGTATATGTTTGTGGTTGAGATGAGCATAAGTATTGATAATTTTCGAAAGTCATACAACATGTAATTACAACAAGTTATGAAATATTATCTAAAAAAATTCTTAAAAATTTTACTTTAAAGAGACTGAAATATCATATGGTAGAATTAAGACTAAAAGTTACTATTTGATTATACCTCTGAAAGAATGAGTCTTTTACAACTTGCAAATATAATTAGAGTATCAAATTAAGTAATATGCCTTCGTGGGTCCAAGCAACATGATGTCAAAATCAACATTTGTATATCAAGCAAGCAACCTCTAATCTTCACTCAAACAACCTCTAATTGCCTTAATCTACACGCATTATCGATTAGTGTGGCTGACTATGTTGGAGTCATTTCATATTTCTTAACAAATTCAAAGTCACTTCGATCAAATCCTAAAATCAATTATAGAATTTGATTACTCATTCTCTCACTACTCCAAATATGTAATTAGATTCTTAAATAGAGTCCCATTATTTTTCGTAATCCCCATTTATCAATATATAAATTGCATATAGCATCCCTAATTTTGTCCTTTTGGAACCCATGTTTCTATTATTAGAAAAATCTAATCAAGTTTGAGTATATTTAACAACATATGATAATAAATTAATACCTTGAATCTTAAGGTTAAGTGAGTTAATTTGGAATACATAATCAAGCTATGGTCATAATCAAGTATCAAGCTATATTTTTTTATCATTAAAACCTCAATCACAAAGGTGAGCATTAAGCCGAAGTATCCCATAACAATCTCATTGAGCTAGAATTCATCACTTCTCAAAATCCACCCCACCCCACTTCATCGAAATCATAATTAGTCAACCTAGTATGTATCAAGTCACGATTGTAAAAGTCAACTAGCTAGACAATTAATATTATAAACATGCCTGAAATACCAATTGGAACGCAAATACTCGAAATAAGGGGTTAGATAATTATTTACATCAAAGATTATAAATAAAATAACTAGATTTATGAGTTTATGTAAGTTTTAATAATAAAAAAGTTAAAAATATACAATAAAAAGTTTTTGATGAATTGACTAAATAGCATCCGGCAGAGATGTCGACAGAGTGATGCTCATTCTCTTGTATTAGAAGCAACTGCTCCAAAGTCTCCCTATCTCCTCTCTCTTCGTCTTTACAAATAATGTCGACATCCAAATCTCTATCTCTGTTTCTTCCATTTCTTCTAATCCCCCTTCCCTTTCTTTCAACTATAAACAGTTTTCTTTGGGATAATATTAAAGGGGTTTTCAAGAATCATTACAATATTCGTGTTAGATTTAAACCCTTCTTCCATCTGTTATATACATACAAAGAGAAAGTTGTGTTTTCTCTGTTTCTGTAAACTTCTTAATTGAAAAAGAGGCGAAAGAATTTCATTCCCTCGACCCCATGTCATTCATTGAGGTTCGTTCTTTATAGTGCCCCCACAACCCCACTTCTTTTTATATATTCTTGAAAGCTGTGAGTTTTATTCTTATACTTATCTTATTTTCAGGATCTCATGTCTTCCTTTTTTATGGACCATATTAGACAAAAGACTGGGTCTTTATCAGGTAAACTAATTGTTATGGGGATTGTGGAAAGGGAAAATTAATTCTTGGTTTTGCTTCCTTTGGTTTGTAACTGATGGAGATTTGTATTGCAATTCCCAAGATTAATTTTTTTTTTTCTCCTTTATGTCTTGAGTAATTCTCATTTATTTGAGGTTCTAATTGGCTACTCATTAGTTATTTGTATTCAGTTTGGAACTTCATTATGTTAAATTTAGTTTATCTGTTTATTAGTAGTTCAATTTTTGAGTCTTCTGATGAAACTGGACATTCTTTGCTTTAAGTAGATGTTATTTTTGAAGTTCAATTTTGCGATGTTATGCGGAATGTTGCTGCACCCGTGTCACATCCTCCAAAAATGCACTGTTTTTGGACGATTCTGACCAACATATCAATTTTGTACTGTTCTTGCTTTTATGAAATGTTGGGGGTATTGACTTCTAAATTTTAATTGGTATTAAAGGTCTTTCTTTTTTTGGTTGTATATGATTCTTGTCTTCATTTGCTCTGCAACTTCATTTCCTCTGTTTTGGCTGTTGAATCTCACTCATGTAGTAAAGCTGGGAAAGGGAAAGAAAGAAAAAAGGCTGTGTTGGTTGTACTTAGTCAAAAAATGGAGTTATTCTTGCCAATTCTACGCAACTAGCTCTTTTGACTTGTTATCTATTTTCGTGTATTATATCGGATACAGATTCTATTACCTTCAATATTCTAATGAATTTTATGTTTCATATCAAAATATTTTTGAAATGTACAGATACTCTTAATTATGTAGGAATTGAAAAGAAGATAGTTCTTCATTGGTTCAATACTTTAATTATGTAGAAATTGAAATGATTTCAACATTCTTACTATTCTTTTTGTCAAAACAGATACGATTATGCTGAAACTTTCTGAACCTATTTCCAATACTGCCTGTGGCAGTGCTGTTGATGAGATGGAAGGATGCCAAGATAACTCTGCTGCTCTCACCCTTAAAATAGTGGCTATCTCCGCCATCCTAATAGCTGGTGTTTGTGGAGTTGGCATCCCATTAGTTGGCAAGAAGCACCGATTCCTTCGAACTGACTCTAATCTATTTTTTGCTGCTAAAGCCTTCGCTGCTGGTGTCATCCTCGCCACAGGTTTTGTACACATGTTACCAGGTGCCACTTCATCGTTAACTAATCCTTGTCTTCCAAAATCTCCTTGGTCGAAATTCCCTTTTGCTGGTTTTATCGCTATGATGGCTGCTTTGGCTACCTTGGTGGTTGACTTTGTTGGGACTCAGTATTATGAAAAGAAACAAGAGAAACAAAACCAAAAAGATCAGACTGATTCAGCCGACTTGGTGTCGGAATCAGCTATTGTACCAGTTGAGCCTAAGCCAAGGAATGAGATATTGTTTGGTGAAGAAGAAGGTGGTGCAATACACATTGTGGGGATGCATGCGCATGCTGCTCATCACAGACATAGTCATTCACATGAACATGGGGACGTGAGGGAGCATTCCCATGGTCATTCGCACTCCCATAGCTTTGGTGGTGGGGATGAGGAAGGTGGAGTGAGGCATGTTGTTGTTTCTCAGGTAATTTTACTTCAACTATTTCACACGTCATTGGACACATTTCTCTGTACTTCTTGGCTTAAGTTTGTTGTGGTTGGAATTTGGTGAATGCTGTCCAGAAGGTTTTCGATTATCTCATCAGTTTTGTAGGCTTTAAAGAAATCAATTCCATTTCCTAAATGCCAGCATTTATGAGAACAAGAATGACTGGACTTTATTGTATATCATTCATGCCACGAAAGAAACTTGATGTAAATTTCTTGAATGATTTGTAGTTTGAATGGTTTACCAAATTTACAACAACTTGAAGTTTTTGGTGCAATTGACAAAGAGAATTCAATAGACAACTCCAACTTAATTTGGGATGAAGGCATATGTAGTTGATTGATTGCAGCTTTCTATAAGCTTCTGTTTCCGTGAGCTTTGATAAAGGCATAGACAATTTGTATTCTGCTAGTTAATTTCTAACTGTTTGGTGCTTAAGATTTTCGCCCAACCTCTGAGATACTGCATATATTGTCATGTGAAATCTAACTTCATATGGAATAGTACCTAAACTTTGTTAAATGCTTCCCTTGGTCAATCAGGTGGCCTTGATTACATATTTTTTGGTGTGGTGCATCGAGTTGTTCACAGAATTCTTTACGTATTCACAGATTTATCTTTGTGTATTTCTCATAATAGCTGATGTCTTGGGCTGCTTGCTTCCTTATGTATTTTATAACAGGTTGTTACTTTTGTTTAATCGGCAAATGAGCAAAAGTTTGATTTGCCCCGTCTTTGTCAAGATGCATAATGTTTGTATGTCTATCAGTTTGATTGTGTATAAGTTCATTCAAACAAATTATTTCCCTTGCAGGTCTTGGAGCTTGGGATAGTATCACATTCTATCATAATAGGCGTATCATTGGGTGTCTCAGAAAGTCCATGTACAATAAGACCCTTGCTCGTAGCATTGTCATTCCACCAGTTCTTCGAAGGTTTTGCATTAGGAGGTTGCATCTCACAGGCGCAGTTCAGTTCCATGCGTTCCACTGTAATGGCAACGTTTTTCGCCATAACAACCCCGTTGGGAATTGCTGTAGGGATCGGAGCTGCTTCATCTTACGATCCTCATAGCCCAAGAGCTTTGGTTGTGGAAGGGATCCTTAACTCGATATCTGCTGGAATTCTAGTGTACATGGCTTTAGTAGACCTAATAGCTGCAGATTTCTTGAGTAAGAGAATGAGCTGCAATACAAGGCTTCAAGTAGTTTCTTACTTTGCACTATTTTTAGGGGCTGGACTAATGTCCCTTCTTGCAATATGGGCATGAATGTTATTGCATTTAATATATGCATGTAATTTTTTTGTTTTTTGTATCTTATTATTATCCATAAAATCAGCCAAGCAAGCAATTATTTACAAAAAAAATTCTTGTCATTTTACTTCTCCTTGAAGGGTGTTTATGTAACAAGTATGACAACCTTGTAGAGTAGGGTTTGAAGATGGAGTTGCAAACAGAAGAGAAATGTTGCATTTTGGTCTTGTAATAAAATAATTTGATGTTCTTTTCTTAGTTTTATGGCTGTTTTCCTTGTTGTGGGATGTGATTAAGAATAGGATCTTTATAGGAAACTAGATTGGGAATAAATACTCTCCTTTGATGATGGTTCATTTACTTTTATATTTATTTGATGCATATAACCTCTTTTTGTTTTTTCATGATGTCATCTCATATGGAGAGCAGAGTTATGTGATGTTTTTACCTTCTTCAATCTTGGTATAAGAAGTAAATAGTGCATCACTTAATATAATAGACTTTCTTTTCATTAGAATCACATTTATAACGAATATAACTACAAAACTTACAAGATGCTAGATTGACATCATTCTTATAGTATCACATGGAGTCATTTTCACAATACTCACATTATAGTAATTCTTGAATAAGGTCTATTAGGGAATTCATTGCTCCTTAAGCAATATACTAATTTGATTTGATATTTAATAATTAAACTGTAAAAGATAATTGAGAGTGCCTACTCTTGTCACATAAAAGACGACTAACATGTAAATGCTCTTAAGAAGGTACTTCTTCATTGGGAGCTTCTTAAATATCTGCTCCAAATTCAAAATCAGTACCCCAAAAGCGTCCTGAATTATGTCCAACGTCCTAAAATCTTGAAAATAATTATGTCCCACACACCTATTACTTTCACCAACAACAAAGTTTTGAAATTTATTAATGTTACTATCAGTTTCACCATGATTAGTCGAAACGTGATAATTTGATTTAAATCCCCCTTTTCATAGACATGAAGCTTAATAATCACTTATTTTATGCAGATCTGCATTGGTATCTCTCACGAGGACACCTAATGCTTGATAAAATCAGTGACACTATTTGTAAATTTCTCCTTTATCCCTACTCGATCAGAAGAATTTCTATTATGCATTCAACTACGTACAATCAAATTTCATCTATACAAATAATATAAAATCATCAAAGTTAATTTCAAGATAACATGGTCAACTAATACTAGTTCCTTGCAAGTATCGCAACACTTTCTTCGCAGCCTTCCAATGATCCATTATTGGATTACTTTGATAACGACCCAAAATCCCAACAACAAAAATTGATGTCTAGTCTCGTACATGTTTGGGCATACATTAGGCTCTCAACGATTGATGTATAAGGAATATTTCATTTGCTTATGTTCCAATTCATTCTTTAGACATTGATTGAGACTAAATTTATCTCCTTTCTCTATTAGAACAGGACTTGATGAGCATTTTTCCATTCTAAATCTCTCTAACACTTTACTAATATAGGATTTTTGAGACAACTCCAATAATCCTTGTGATCTATCTTGAAATATTTCTTTCCAATCACATAAGATGCCTCTCCCATATATTTCATGTCAAAGTTGTTAGAGAGATATTTCTTGGTATAATACAATAAACCAAAATCATTAGTAGAAAGTAAAATGTCATCAACATACAAAACTAACATAATAAACTTACTCCCATTGATCTACAGATTTATACACCGATCAACAGTGTTTTCCTTAAATCCAAAGGTGACAATAATTTCATTAAACTTAAGGTACCATTGTCGGAAAGCCTTTTTAAATATGTATATTGACTTCTTAAGTTTACACACCATGTGTTCCTTTCCTTTAATAGAACACCCTTCAAGTTGATTCATATAAACTTCTTCCTCCAAATTTTCATTTAGAAAAGTCATTTTGTAGATCCATTTGATATAGCTCTAAGTCATAATAAGCTACTAAAGCCATTATAATTCTAAGTGAATCTTTTCTAGAGACGGGTGAAAATGTCTTTTTATAGTCGATGTCATCTTTTTGAGTGAAACATTTTGCAACAAGTCCGGCCTTGTGACGTTTGATATTGCTAGTTGAGTCACATTTGGTCTTAAAGATCCATTATACACCCAACTCTTTTGCAACCTTCTGGTAATTCAACAAGGTCCCATTGTAACGCCCCAGGAATATGGGCGTATACATTGGTCAGGAAGTCGGCCAAGGAGTGCAGGCCAAGAAGGCCGCACCTATGTTAGCCTTGCAGGCGGCGTGTGTTGAATGAGGCGCTGAAGTAGGATATTGAGGCAAAGGGGTCATGGCATGAGGAAACAACCATTTAAGATGTTTCATGTCATGCCCTTATAGTGCCAAAGATGTTTCATGTCATGCCCTTATAGTGCCAAAGATGTTTCATGTCATGCCCTTATAGTGCCAAAGATGAGAATGGGCTTAAACTACATGGAGGTGTGAAGGAAGTCAAGACGAGTAAGTACAATCAAACGACACCCAATTTGGAGGTTGGATGATCCGTCTATGACCCATTATGATTCTCTGGCAGAATGATATCTAGACGTGTCACATGGGTTTTATTATTTTAAGCATTTATAATGGGGGTATACATGGTGACAGCCTACCAGCCTCCCCCGGGCAGATTTGCCCCAAGTGTGCTGCCTTGAAGCAGGGCTTCAAGGGGCTGCCTAGGAACCACAAAGGAGTGTCCTAGGTACCCATATGAGTTAGGGAAGCTCTATGGGCAGCGTGCGACTCAGAAGTCGACGTTGGGCATCCCGACGACCGTGGGGGTTAGATATATCGCACGTTGGGACCTCCGGGCCGTTCTCCTTGTGAGAAAAGACCTCCTAGCCGAATGAGCAATCGAGGGACTCACTCAAGAGCCTCGTGAGTTGACTTGTGAGCTTGTCAAAGGTTCAACCAAGCGAGCAAGGGTCCGTTGGCCTAGACGTGCAGTCGTGGGGCGACATTGCACTATGAGACTTGTATGCATGATGTGTGGGATATGCCCTAAGACAAATGAAGGCACCGTAAAGAATACATACATGGCTAAGGCCAAGGATTGAATGTTGCCCTACTCAGGCAAAGCGACAAGCCAAGTGCGGACGCACTAAGTGACTGACAAGCTTGAAGATTGGACCCTGCACGCGGTAGTGATGCTTAGGTCCCGGCATGGCATATGTATGTCCATAGCCAAACCCCAGGGCGCACATGGAAGTGATCTAGCATGTATGGGTGCGCCATATAAGTCGAATACATGTCAAGGCAATAGCCAGACATGAGACGGGAGACACAATGAGGAGAAACTTAAGGTGAACCTCGCCACAGGTACAAGGATCGTACTAAGGCAACTGGGAGAAGTTGAAAGGCTGGCCCTAAGCTATGGGGAGCTTTGGGCGCCGCACGAGTAATTGTGTGCCGCTGACGCAGTTGAAAATTAGCCTGTGACAAGTGATATCAGAGCTTATATTAGCTTGCATCATGCTCTGACAAGTGATATTAGAGCATACATCAGGCTCTGACAAATGGTATTTGAACCTGGTTTGAGCCAAGTTATTGCGAATGTGTAAGCGGATTGTGAACTTCCATGCATAGACTACGTCAAAGCAAAGATGAATATTTCCCATGCTCACCAAACATCAATGAAGCGATGCTACTGTCTAAGAGGGATTGGTTGCATACAATGAGCTAGATGGAGCTGTGTCAATCAAATACCTATGACAACCAGAATCACGCCCTCTCACAGCCGTTGATTCCGCATTTGTCTGTGTGATTTGAATGTGAAACGTCTGATTGTTATCGAGGTATCTTCAAGGGATGACTTTTGATCAGCGGATATTGTTCTTCAGAGGGATCATGTCAAGGCATGTTGGGTTGTCTTGTTGTGCCACGTGGGATGTTGTTTTGGTATTGTTACAAGAACGGGCAAACGGATAGTCGTTGCTCAAATGTCCTAGATTGTGACCAACCGTCAGTTTTTCTGAAACTCTGTGAGCAGTATGTTGGCAGCTTGTTATGCAAGAAACATGAACTAGATGATGAACATCAAGCATAGATGGTGAGTGCATCAGAAGATTGTCAGTCTGGGTGTGTTCGTGCAATGCGACGAGTTAAGTTGCCAGCCTTGAAAGAGTCTAGGCTTGTGAAGACGATAGGAATGTGCCGATAAGTCAAGTGGCCAAGTAAAAAGGCCTACGTCTGCCAGGTCGTGCAGCGATGTTTCGAGAGGTATGTCAGCCATGGACTATAAACTTTGGGGCTTGCTCATGCAAAGATCTTGCCATGGATGCAGTGCATGCATTAGTTGAGTGTCCTTCTGATATGGATGGACTTGAGCCACGCCCGAGGGCGTTTGTACGTGTTCTGCTGGATAGTCGGACATTGTGATGACCTAGCAATCTGATGGGTTGCGAAGAATGGCAGGTGAGTCCCTACATGAGGATCATGTTGAAAGAGTAGGTTGGAGCCTACCGCATGAGCAATCAGAAGCTTGCAAGTTGTTCATGCCAAACACCCCACTAACGTGAAGTTAGACTTGCATGCAAACGTCTTTTCGGAAGACCGTAGTGTCAAGAAAAATATGGAGTCCGCCATCGGGTGTGTGAGGGGCACGTTTTCCAAATCAGTTATGAGGAGGCATAGTGACCAAGGTACTATGGTAAGGAAATGAATCAATGTGAGAATAGCTAGCGTCTGAATTGTGTGGGTATCCAAGTTCGTGAATGAAGGATTTCTAAGAGTAGAAGGTCAAGTCGGATGCCACATGATGGGAGAACCGTGCACGCCTCGCCATAGGCCAAGTTGAGAATTGGGAGCACCATTGGGTCCTTGCCATAGACTTGCACCCCGAGTATCGAATTGCTACAAAGGGGAAGAACATGTTCTGGACGAAAGAGTCTTGTTCAGCGATGAATGTGAACGTCGGCACTTTGATCTAAGAAGTACTTGCCAGAAGTACGTCCCAAGAAAGTGCAAGGTGTCTACGGGTGCGGAGCACATGATAATCTAAATGTGTCATGTTGCAGCGTGAGTGCCAAAGGTTAAGCGGTATGACAACTGGGACAAGGTCAAGTTTGGATGAAGGACCATAAGGGTATGATTGGCATGGATGCCACATCAAATGATGCCTACTTTCCCAACCAGTCAGGCCGAGGTATGTTTGTGCGGTTGAAAGCAAGCGTCTGAAAGGAACGTCTTCGAGTGAGAGTGAAGACACGGCGGGACTGCATGTTATCCATGGAGGTAGTCAGATTCTATATCGGGTGAGGGATGTCAAGGACACGCTTTCGGGGCATCCAATGCTCTAGTCTTGCTTGCGGTACTAGACAGTTCTCATCATGATGTGTCTAGTTACTAGGTCAAGCTGAAGGCGTTAAGGATGCTCTTCAAGACCTCCAATACTTTAGTCTTGTTTGCGGCGCTAGTGATAATGCAAGTGTATTGCAAAGAAGAACAAGGTTTCCAGACAGCTGAAAGCCGTAAGGGTCATGGTGTGGTGGACTTGAGTGTCGCCACAAAGTAGTCACCTAAGGGTGCAGGTGTGAAGACACCGTCCTAGTGAACATCGGGAGGTGCAGTGCTGATGCAGCTTGGACAAAACTTGGGAGGAGGAAGTGCGCAGGGCATTACTCCATTTTAAAAGGAGCTCGAAAGAGTTCCATCACACATGGATTCATGGTGACAGACTACCAGCCTCCCCAGGCAGATTTGCCCCAAGTGTGCTGACTTGAAGCAGGGCTTCCAGGGCCTGCCTAGGCACCTCAAATGAGTGTCCTAGGTACCCATATGAGTTAGGGAAGCTCTATGGCGGTGTGCGACTTGGAAGTTGATGTTGGGTGTCCCGACGGCCGTGTGGGTTAGATATACCGAACGTTGGGCCCTCCGGGCCGTTCTCCTTGTAAGCTTGGTAAAGGTTCAACCAAGCGAGCAAGGGTCCGTTGGACTAGATGTGTAGTCGTGGGGCGACGATGCACTATGAAACTTGTATGCATTATGCGTGGGTTATGCCCTAAGACAAATGAAGGCACCGTAAGGAAGATGCACATGGCTAAGGCCAATGATTGAACGTTTCCCTACTCAGGCAAAGCGACAAGCCAAGTGCGGACACACGAGGCGACTGACAAGCTAGATGATTGGACCATGCACGCGGCAGTGATGCTTAGGTCTCGGCATGGCATATATATGTCCATAGCCAAACCCCAGGGCGCACATGGAAGTGATCTAGCATGTATTGGTGCTCCATATGAGTCGAATACATGTCAAGGTAATATCCAGACATGAGACGAGCGGCACAATGAGGGGAACCTTGAGGTGAACCTCGCCACAGCTGCAAGGATCGTACTAAGGCAACTGGGAGAAGTTGAAAGGTTGGCCCTAAGCTATGGGGAGCTTTAGGCGCCGCACGGGTAATTGTGTGCCGCTGACGCAGTTGAAAATTAGCCTGTGACACCCATACTTCATTATGTTCCGTAGATTTCAACTCATCTTTCATAGCATTTATCCATCTGAATTATTACTTTCAATAGCTTGTGATAATGAAACTGGATCATTATCAATTCCCAAGTCAATTTCTGACTCGTGTAAATATACCAAATAGTCATCAGAAATAGTAGATCTATTTTGTCTTTGATATTTTGTTTATGCTACTTCTTGTGGTACATATATTGCAGGTTCATTAATTATCGCTTCATTGAGATTAACAGGAGCATCGATTTGTTGTTCTTGTTGATTGTTAGGTTGTACAATAGCTTCAGGAACAACAACTTTAAAAGAAGTAAAGGGTAGAGGAACTTTCACCCTAACTTCTTTAATTTCCACTTTACGTGGTTCTTTACCCCCACTAACTTCACCATTCTCAATGAACCTAGCATTTTCAGTTTCATTTATTCTTGTACTGTGATTAGGACAGTAAAATTTATACCCTTTTGATTTTTCTAGATAACCAATGAAGAAACCACTGATTGTTCTTGAATCCAGTTTCTTTTCTTGTGGGTTATTAGCTCTAACTTCTGTCGGGCAACCCCAAACATGCAGGCTCCTTAAACTAGGTTTCCTACCAGTCCACAGTTCAAAAAAAGTCTTTGGAACTGCTTTACTAGGAACCCTATTAAGTAAGTAAACGGCAATCCTTAAATCATACATCCACAATGAAAAAGGTAAAAATAAATTACTTAACATACTCCTAACCATGTCCATTAATGTATGATTATGCCTTTTTGCTACACCATTTTATTCTGGTGTTCCACGCATTGTGTATTGAGCACATATGCCATGCTTTTCGAGGAATTTAGCAAATGGACATGGGTGTTGTCCATTTTCATCATATCTTTCATAATATTCACCATATCTATCTGACCAGATTACTTTCACATTTCTATCTAGTTGTCTTTCAACCTCAGTAATAAAAATTTCTAAGGCATTTATCGCTTGAGATTTTTCATGCAACAAATAGACATATCCATAACATGAAATATCATCAATAAAAGTGATAAAATATTTTTTCTTTACTGAAAGATGCGATCTCAAAAGGACCACATATATCCGTGTGTATAATTTCAAGAAGTTGTGTGCTTCTTGTGGCTCCTTTCTTTGTATGTTTTGTTTGTTTTTCTTTAATACAGTCCACACAAATGTTAAGGTCTGTAAAATCTAAATCTGAAAGAAATTCATTCATAACCAATCGTTCTAGTCTTTCTTTGGATATGTGACCTATAAAGTTGATGGAGTGGGTTCCTTGATTCTTCAACCTTATTTCCTCTTGAACCAGCATTCCGTGCAATTCATGTACGTTCAATTTATCTTTCATAGTGTTGTAGTTCATTTGGAAAGGACCATACTCAAACGGTAATGAGTTGATGAATTGTATAAGGCAATTTTATTCCACTTCCATTCCCAATGACTGAAGTTTTGCTACTACGTTTGTCATTTCAATGACACGCTCATGCATGGTACGTGAGCTATCAAACTTCATGGTGGTCAAAGTATCCATTAGTGTCCCAACAAGAGACTTATCAACAGTTTGAGAGGATTCTTCCACAAGTTTTACAAAATCTTTTGCATTTTCAGTTTTGGGAATTGTAGTCTTAATGTTGCATGTAATATTCATTCACATACACATTATGCCTAATTTGTTAGATCGATCTCAGTGCTTATAATAGGACCTTTTTTCAGTACTGCTAGTTTCAGTAATAACAGTTGGCGTCTCAGTCTAAAATGCAACATCAAGATCTAAAACTCCAAGATTGAATTTGATCTGTTTGCACCAATATGAGAAGTTAAGACCGTTAAAGGTCGTAACAGAGGCAGAGTGCAAATGAAGAGCAAATGCTGCAAATATAATATGTTCATTTGTTAATACTTTGAGTTATGGATTTTAAACATACTATCAAATTCAGAAATGGTTTATAAGTTCTTAAATGTATATTGATGTCCTCCTTTGGGTGAAACATCAAAATACAACTTTAGACATAATGATGCTTAAATGTAAATTTAACGTAATTCAGTAATTTTTAATGTGTTAATCAATAATATTTATTATCTTTGGATAAATAAATAAAACTAACGACACATCTAAATTATCTCCTTAATGTTAAATGGTTATAAAAATAAATAATCAACCTTAGGGTGATTCATAAATATCTTATAACCAAAAACTTCAATATATCTGTAAGTGTTATATCCCTTACAAGCATCAAAATAATGGATAATTGAATATACGTTTAATCATTATTATTTTGAATTAATTCTTCAAAGATTAGACCACTTTGGTGATTAACTAATCTCATATACATAATTTCAAAATAAAATACATCATAATAGTGAATAATTATTTCCCTTAATACTAAACACCTTTATATGGCAAAATTAGTACAATAATAAGGGATAATAACATTATGCATATATGAATCATTATATATATACAGTGATGTTATAGAGCAAAATAAATTATGGATCAACACTTCACTATTTAATTCACATGAGTTCTTTTGAAGGTCATTACTAAAATTTGTTTTCTTAATTTAAAAGAAAAGAACAAGTGTTCTAATACAAATTCAAGTTTTCAGTGAGTGAAACTCAACTACTCAAAACATAATAATCTGAATCCAAATCAGCCATACAATTAGGTCAATGCCCATTACCCTTTTCAAATAAAGACAACATTAATTCTATGGAAAAACACTAGTTCTTAAACCAGGCTCTTGATACCACATGTAAGGATTTAAGGGATTGTGAAAACATAAACAATCTAAACATTCATAAATACTATCAATTCTTCATGATCGTAGAACTACATGATTTTCACGTATATATAATATAACGACCCGGAAATTTGTAAGTTAAACTAGAACCTCATCGCGTGAGTTAAAGTAACCTTAAATCAATGTCTAGGCTATTTTTAGAACTTAAATGAATAAGGAAGAAGTCTAGGGATCACGCAAGGAGCTAAGCTAGCAAGAAAGAGTGAAAGGAGCTTTGTTCCTACATAGACCATTCGGCGATGGGTTGACTTGATCGCCCAAGTGACTTGGT
Source organism: Solanum tuberosum (assembly GCF_000226075.1). Classification (NCBI taxonomy): domain Eukaryota; kingdom Viridiplantae; phylum Streptophyta; class Magnoliopsida; order Solanales; family Solanaceae; genus Solanum; species Solanum tuberosum. Next base: position 392,604 of record NW_006239261.1, on the reverse strand, counting down.
GATGCGCCAAAGTGCACTTGGGGTCACCCTATGGGCTGTCCATTTGGCCAAGGTTCTGGAGCAAAGGGTAAGTTAAGCCCTAGCTCGCCAACTAGCTTGGCGAGTCGCCCATTGCCCCCTCTAGACCACCTAATGAGCTGCCCATTTTTGGAGCTCACTGGAAATTTGGGCGAGCCAAGGGTTCACTTGGCAAGTCGCTTAGTGCCCTTGGTGAGCCAAGAGGGTCATTGGGCGAGCAAAGTCAGGAAATGGGGAAAATTTAAGTTCAAAATTTTAAGGGTCCTTAGGTCTTTTCCAAAATTGAGTCCTTATTATTTTATTCCCTTCCTAATGACTCTAAAACCTTTTTAGACTTGAAAACCTTGGAATTTAGTTACTTTTAAAGGAGTTAAAAGAAGACCCAAACTCTTTCAATATTTCTCTCTTTAGAAGTTCCTCCATTGAAGAGCACTAAAAACTTGAATATTAGGGCTCAAGAATCCATCTTCTCAACTCCAATTCATGGGCAAAACTTCAATTAAGGTATGGGGACCTTGATTCATGGAACATCTTTCTCCATGAATCCCTTCAACTCTTGATTTCGAAATTGGTAACTTGTTCAAAACTAGGGTTTTCTATTCCAACCATGGATTCTTCCTAAAGACGATTTTATTATGTTAATTGCATTATATTATGGATGATTTGACGTTTAATGGTGATTTTCATTGTAAAATTCCCCTTGAACCCATGAACACCCCAATGACCCCAATCTCAAGTATTGTGATGGGTGTATTGATGCATGATGATTACTATGAATTGTTTCTATGTGAATTTAATTATTGACTCTTATTTTATTCATGCTTATTGTAAGCATATTTAGGTGTAGTTATGAGACATGACTCATGACCTTGAAAAGGGGTAAATTGCTAGGGTTTGTGCATATGGATGCAAGATGTGTATAAACCATTGATTCACTTAGAAAGTACATCTCATATGACTAATGTGTGAAGTATGGTATTGTTGAAAGATCGTTCTTCCCTTACCCTTATAATTGATGATGCATGAATAGTCTAGGATGATGATGATGTATTGTGTTGATTGAAAATCTATTTCTCGTGAAAATACTATCAATGTAATGTGAAAGTTCTACTCACAAAACTAATATTGATTCTAAGGTTGAAAGTACATTCTCACCTTTAATGAATCTATGAGCTATTATGATGAATTGTATTGAATGAATGGTAGAGAACTCCTTCACACATGTAAATGCAATTTAAGACTAATTATGTATAATTTGGGAAATAATGCTTAGCACCGAGTGAATATGGACAATGAGGTAAAGGCCTTTCTGCCAATGCAATAGGTTGGGTCATCCAAGTGAACTCATGAGATGGAAACTCCTCCGCCAATGCAATAGGTCGGGTTTCTAGAAGCAATCTCCCTATCCCATAACTATGTGCCAACATAGGACTTTAGCTAGTGGATCCACCTTAAGGCTAAACATGTTAGTTCTACCTTAGGCAAGTAGGACACCTTCTTTCGGTGTGGGGTTACACGACACTGGATCCCATGTAGCTCACATGGTCTGTGTCGGTTATGGTTACTCTTCCCTATATGACAAGATAATGAATGAGACATGAACTATACTATGACTTCTTGGTGAGTTTACTTAGTAGGATTGGGGGTATGGGACTTCACTTCCACATTGCACAAGTAGACTTAGTAGGATGTTGTGGGATGGTTCCTTTATATTATGATGAGATTCAAATGTATGCATATGCGTTGAATGGATAGTTTCTATGAATGACTTTCCTTGTATTCAATTAATGTACATGACTATTTCCTTAATTGTGACTAATGATTGTGATGAGGTCTAAAGATGAGGTGCATGACCAAGGTACCTTCAAGGGGGTGCTTAGTAGGGTTGGTATTATGGGATGGCAACCATACATTGCACAAGTGTTCTTTAGGGGTTACTAAGGTGATGAATTTACCATGTAATGAGAATAAATGTGATTTTTGGCTGGATTTTGACATTGAAGATATGTGTTGGTTTCCAAACTTTATAAATGCATTCTTTCAAATAAAATGTCCTTTTCATCATGTTTTAAGGATTTTATGCATGTTTCCATACTTAGTACATATTATGTGATAACCCCTTCTTCCTTCTACATCTTAATGAGTGTAGGTTCCAGCTAGGTGACTTTCACTCTCCTTCGAAGAAGACTTGGATTGCTTATCTCCAAGTTGTGGTGAGTCCTCAAGTTCGAGGACGGGATTTCCTATTTCATAGTCCATTTTGTAACTTGTATATTGAGACTTTAGTTGATGAAAAAGGGCTAAGTCCCGAACTTTGTATTCCTATGTTTTAGATGGTAAATGAGACAAAATTTAGATTTCCTATTACTTTCTTTTATGAAAAGTGAAGTTGGACTTCGATTGTAAAGTTTTAAATTTTTCCGCATTATTTCTATGTCCTATGTAATGATGATGTTAGAGGCTTGTATGAGATCCCTTCGGGGTCAAGTACGACGTGTTATGTCTAGGGGCTAGCCTTGGATCGTGACATATAAGTGTAGTAATTCAATCAAGAATACATATTCGGATCAACCATAGTGTTCTCCGAGAATCTTGATTTGAATTGAGAGGAAGGCTTTTCTTTATTGTTCTTCAGAAGTTTTTTTTCTATCTTTTGCCTTACACTTTATAAATAGCTTTGATGGATAAGACTATATGTTTATGGCAGAGAGAGGACCCTTTAAATAAGAGAGTTTTTAACATTATTCCCACTTTTCATCATGGTGATTAGCAGAGATGATGGGTAGTTTTAAAATTACCAAGTAACTCCCCACTTAATGGGTAGTTGGAAGTTACTAAGTAACTTTCCCACTTCTCCACACATATTTAGGATTTAACTTATATTAATTATTAAACCAAAATATAAATACGTGGGCCATAGAAATTTACAGACTTCTCTCATTATTATTGGTTGTATACAATTAAATAAAAAGGTGAGCTTCTTTCTACTTTAGTCAAATTACATAAATTGGTTGAAAAATAATTTCAAATAAAAATCATTAATTTTCAATCAAATTGGAGTGGTGAATTTCGTCTTGTCACTACGTATTTGAAGTAAAATGTTGTTCAGCGTCGCATTACTTGTCCTCATACACATTAGAAAAATGGTCAAGTTGAAAGAAAAATCATATACCTAGTGAATACATGTCTCAGTCTCAGTCTCACCCTACTCACTCATGTTGCAGTTCCATCCCAATTTTGGAATTTTGCTAGGCACGCCACTGCTCAAGTGCTTTAACATGTCTCCCCGTTTAAAAACTTCATGAAATTCCACTAACTTACAAAATTTCAATGTATCTTTAGTTGCATTGTCTATCCTTTGTTACGACCCTACAATCAACACAAATCCTCCTACAGAACTGCCACTTGTGTTTTATGGGTATTTATGCTTCAATCCTCATGATAATAAAAATTTATCTTAAGAGACCTGTTCAATTTGATGAAACCCATTTTCTATATAAGAAGAACAAGTTGCCTTATTCCTCTATCCTAGACACTCCTCTAGAGTAATTTAATTCCATCACTTGGCTCGATGGTTCTAAGGTATAATCCTAAGAAAATGACATTCACTTTCATATTTGTTTTAGATGATAAAGTTTAATCTTCCCATTTATTCTTTGGAATAAACTGTTGGAAAACTATATGCACAACGGAATCATACTAGAATCTTACTGCTTACACGAATAATAGATAACCAATACCGTTTATGCTAGAACACATAAACTTGCTTAAATTTAATTCGATAAATACCTCTTGAAGCGTGAGCAGATACCTTGAAGCGAATCCCCAAGTCAGACATACCTTCAAGTGAATCTACAACATAGACATCAACTATGGTCTTCTACAGTGGTCCCAAGTTCACATCTAAACTCTCTCTATATTGGGTGGGTAAGTATGAATAGAAACCTTCGATCTTTTTCTAGGCTAGGAGAATCCCTACTTATACTACTTATAGAGATTTTTTCCCAATCCAAAAAGGAGTCCTTTTCCTTCATGAAAAAGAAACACACGTTTCTTCTCCAACAGAAATACGCGTTCGTTTTTGCCCCCTAGAAAATAGGATTCTGAGTTCTAGTTAAATAATAGTTATATCAGGATTAAGAATATAAGTACATTTAATAGTTTAGAGAATATGTTTTGTTAGCCAGTCTAAAACAACTATCTCTACTCGGTCCCGTTCAATACATACAAAATGCACTAGCACAAGAAGTTGGAACTATACCGTTCCCATAATCAAGATAAATTACATATAATCTTGTGCTACAATCGTACCGATGGCATGTCCAATTTCCATCCTAGATTGTGAACAAAAAACTTTATACTTATAAAAACCGATGATTTAATCCTCTGTGTATAAGCTAAAACTCTACACACTAAATCATCTACTATATAAGTAAACAGACACCATAAACGAATATATGATCTATTAAAATTGAGCAAATATTTATTCTATAATAAATATTATTTCTTAACATATGGTTAATAGTATGTATCCCAACAATCTCCCACTTAGACGTTTAACTATCACAATTGTTATAATGCACTATATCTAAATGCATGGTTAATAGTATATACCCTAACAATCTCTCACTTAGATATTTAATCTTAGTAAAATTGTTAGAATACTATGTCCAAACACATGATTAATTGTATATACCCTAACAATCTCCCACTTAGACTCTTAACAATGCTATTTACAACTTTCACAAGCATTCCTTTATTTCTTATCAAAAGAAATTTACCAAGTTATTTTCTCATGCAATTTTGTCTAGTAGTGCTTCGTCGTAACAAATCGATATTGTAGTAGATCTTGAGAGAGCTTCTCATGAAACCTTTCAAGAGTGTACTTCTTTTCAGGAGATCTATCATAGAAGTTCTCTCAAGCATACAAAACAAATCAATCTTCGCTATGATTCTCCCACTACGACTAAGCACTACTACATAATCACACTTTCATGATCTTGAGTCTTAATATTTTCTTCAAAAATCTTTCGATATTGAAATATTAACAACTTTTCATGTAGTGTTCTTCAATTTGCTCAACATCACTTCCACTACTTGAGGTAGTAGTTTTCTTATGTCTAGTAACGTTTCTCCCACTACTTAAATGCAATGAAACGTCATTTCTGACATACCGTTTAGATGTTTCTGAGCGTATGAATTTACAATTGACTTATTTGTTATTTCTTTGTTCAATTCCTGTAAAAACTAGTTTACTTCTAGGAACATGGTTTACTAAATTATCCTTTTTCTAAATATCAGACAGTTGTGTTAACAATTGCCTTATTTTCTTTAGGACACTATAATAAACCTTCTTTCATTCTTTAGGATATCCAATTAACACACACATTCCGTTCTTAATTCCAATTTTCTTATTCTCCACTTAACACATGTGCTAGACAATCCTATATCTGAACATATCACAGATTAGACTTACGTCAAATCCAACTAGTTCTATAGTTGTTCAAGTTACTGATTTGAAAGAAATTGAATTCAGAATGTGATATGTAGTTATTAGAACCTATCCCAAAAGAAACAACATAACTAATAATATGTCAATAATTAATCTTATCATCTTCATAAGAGTCTACTTCTTTTTCTCTTCTACACCAATCTATTATAGAGTGTCTGGTATAGACAATTGAAATGCAATTATTCTATAAGATAAGTGACTTATAAGCTCTACAGAGAGGCTTACGTCACTACAATCAGATAGCAATGATTTTATATATTTTTCATGATGTTATTTTCATGTGTCTTAAATATTTTGAGTTTATCAAGACATTTAGACTTACAAAACATCAAAAAATATATTCATATCATGAGTAACCGTTTTCAAAATACTCAAATTCACCTCTTGCCCAAATGCTCATTTATTACAAATCAGAATAGATTAATTATAACTTATCACTACCTCTTTTTCCTTTTTAAAAGGAAAGGTCTCTTAGTCATTTTTCCTTCTAAACAAGACTCACATGTTGGTAGTAACTTCACTTTCAATGAACCATTATGTCCATCCATTAATCAACCTCGAAATTCTATTCAGAATAAATGACTTAGACACTAATGTACAAATAAGTTTCATTCAATTTAAAAGATATTTTCCCTTGTGAGACAGATTAATATAATTCAATTCATGAGAGATAATACTAATAAAAGAATCACGCATCAATATACCACAAGAAATAAAATATTCATCAAACTCAATGATAGGAGAGTTACAAACAAATATATTAAATACGCATCTCTTATCTAGTTAGAAACTGAAAATAATTCCTTCTAACATAAGGTACATGTACAATTCATTCTTTGAATTAATAGCTTATCTCTACCAAAAGAAAAGCTTAAGTAGTACTAAGTGGGTGCGTAAAGTCTATTGAGAATATGAGATATAATACATTAAATAGATCATAATATTTTGAATAATCCTAAATAACAAAATGCATGGCTCATTTATACAGATACATCCATACATCTTGAATAGCCAATCGATGGGATTGGAGAACTACTCATGCAATACACATGTACAATATAATGACCGATTATTCACTCCATAAACTTATACAGACCTAACTCAGATGGAGAGTCTACTGTTAGTTTAAGTCAAAGTGAAAATCCTCCTAGTTACATTGATCCAATCCTATATTACTCAGTTTAGGAGAGTTAATACAGATTATCAAAACTAGACGATTAAATATATAGTGACTTGTATCAATTTCATCCGATAGGGAGGAAGGTCTAAGCCAGCACATAAAACTAATACTTCACTACTATTTAATCAAATATGACCAAAAATTCATATAACGATCTAAGAAAAAAATTAATTTCTTACTAGGTCGTTCTTATGAATCTACCAAATTTCAGATCAATCAGAGATTATTTTTTCGAATTTCAAAACTATGATCAATTTGGTTGAAAACGTTATATGGTCAAAATAGAATTTAAAATTTTTCCGTTCAAAATTCTTATCGCATGACACATATCATCATTTGTGAAATAGATTCACAAATCAAGAACAAAAAACAAAATTCTAAAAACTATTTACTTTATTTGAATACTATTTTCCAAAAATCAGCATGTTTATGAATGCATTGAAATAAAAATTTCAAAACACGCCTCATAGATATATATCCATGCATCTTGAACAATAAATTTTGATGAAAAAATAGCTACTCATACAATATACATATATGGTGTTAGATATTCACTCTAATAAATTTAAAATAAAAGCTAACTCAGATGGAGAGTATATGTTAAATTTAAGCCAAATGAATATCATTATCCCTATATCCATTGATCCAATCAAATATTACTCAGATTAGAACAAAAGCTACCTCAGATGGAGAGTATATGTTAATTTAAGCCAAGTGAATATCATTGTCCCTAGATCCATTGATTCAATCATATATTACTCAGATAGGGAGAGTCACTACAGATTATCAAAACTAGAAGTCAAATTAAATCTAGTGACTCGTATTAATTTCATTTGATATGGAGGAAGGTCTGAAGCCAACACATGAACTTAATACTTTACTAAAATTTAGTCATGAAGACCATAGAGAACAATGTTTTTCACCACTATATCATAGTCGAGTAATTTTTCATTAAAATTAATTTTCAAAATACAAAGAAATATCTAAAACCATTATCTAAACGACCTCAAATTGCCAAATCACTTCTTAACAATGAGTATTTTAAATTTGATCGTTTTTGGTGAACCTACCGAATTTCAGATCAATCAGAGTTCAAAAATAATATTTATCTCCAAAGCTATGATCAAATTAAGATGCAAACGATTTGAGGAAAAATAATCAGATCTACATCCTTATCATTCATCAATTCATGTTAACTCATCACGTGTAATCATGTACCACATTTAACATAAACATAACTGACATAAAGAAAGATCTTATCATATTCAAATCAAATTTTAATCTGACAAACTACCTAAAACTCATTTAAACGATTTTAAATGGAATCATCAAATTTCAAATCAACCAGAGATAAAAAAATTCATAATCACTTAAACTATGATCAAATTTGAAAAGTAACTGTTTTAGGCATAGTTAATGACTAACATAACATGATTCAAATTTTCATTCTCTTTTAATAATTATCTCATGAGCACAAAACATACTTGTGTCCTGTCTTTTGGCTAACACACAACTAACTAACCTCTTTACAACATATTGTTCTCTCAATTAATACACTTGAGAATTCAAGATATTATATTTCTCCTTTTAAACCGGTGAAAATCTTTAATATCTCTTCTCATGAATTAATTTAAGTGTTACTAGTATCTAAAGGTAAATCTCCTTTCGAGTAAACAAACCTTTACTAGTATACATTTATGAAGAACAATCCATACATGATATATTGAGGATATTCTAACGACTCAAATAAATAGACCACTTTCGTAGATCCTATTTATTTATCATAATTCTCAATTCATATTTTGTAATCTCACATATATAAAATATTAAGAATTTCTAATAATTTCAAGTAAACAAACTACTTAATGGTAACCATTTATTAGTTACGAAATTCTTAATATATTCATGTTAATATATTCACGTGAGAAAAAAAAAACTATGCTCATTAATAATTAAATTCCTTTTCTATTCAAAATCAATCCAATTACACTTTAACTCGTTCTAGTAGTCACTGCCCTTTCGTGACAATGAAAAAACATAAATAACAAGTAACTTCCTGTAATTCATGATCAAAAATAAGGAAAAGAATATTTGAAGAGAAAACTAAATTACAGAAGGAAACACATTGAAAACCCACAACTTTTATCATGTATACCCATCTAATTGATTTTTAAAAAAAAAAGATAAAAAAAGGAAGGTAAACACGATGTGTGCTATCAATTCAAGGTGCATAGCCGCCATGTGATATTAGCAATACCTCAACTTCCTTTTTATTGTTTTCTTTATACAAAATAATAAAATTGAGTAGAATCATTAAAACTCCACACCATGTTCGCCGCCATTAACATGTACAATGTTCAATTCTTTCTTGGTTTAATGATCACAAAAACACTCTTTTCGACAAAGAATTCTTTTACCAAACAAACAAGGAATCTCATGTCCAGTACTTCAATGAATTTAATACGGCACACAGTCTAACTTGAGAATTAAATTCTGAAACACGTAGGGTTTGTTTGGAAGGACATCCTGGTAATTGAATTTGGTGTAATTGGTGTAATTACATTGTCTTGTCCTGTTTGGAAGGACACGTAATTACTTGGTCAGCAGGTAATTGGGGTAATTGGCTGGGGGTAATTACACTCTACAATTCACAGGCAGAGGTTGTGAATTGCTGGTAATTACATGGTGTAATTACACCTGATTACTTTTTAATTCTTTTTTAATTTCTATTTTAATTTTTTTACTTCTATTATTTTAAGTTTTTTTTTAATTTATTATTCTAAAAATTTGTAAAAGTTTATTTTTTATTTTATATTATTATATTTCATTTTCTTCTTATTCTCAACCTTACTTTACGTGATTCTATGTAATTTTTCGATTATCTATTTCTTTATGCCATGCTTATTTTCTCATTAGCATAATTTTATTATATTCTAATTTTTAAATTAAAATAGAATTTATTGTTAAGTAAGGTTATAGACTTACATTTTCTTTATTAAGAAAAACTAAAAATAAATCATATTTATTGCTATGTTGAAATTTGTTATAAGAGTATTATGTTAAAAATTTTGTTTTGAATTTATAACTTATGTTATATTTTCAGTTTCATTTGTTTTAGTAATATTGAATCTTCATTGCATGTCATTTTTAATTAGAGTTGATAGATTATATTTTTGTCAAACATTTAATAATTTATGACATTTTATTTATATATTATTCTTTTTATCAAACATGCATTTCACCATGTTCGTAGAAACTTCATACTTTTAGTTGTTACGATCAATTCAATTGAAATATATTAATTTGAAAAAATATAAATCAATTACTTTTTCATAATATTTACAGAAAATATGTTTATTAATTAATATATTTTAAAAAATAATATATATCTTAAATATTTAATTTAATGTCATTTATAAAGTTTCTTATTTGTCTAGTATAAATTTTAAATAATTAATTTTTATTTTTAAAATTTATTATAATTTTATGATTGCAATTGTGCATCCAAACAGAACATGTGTAATTACAATGTGGCATCCAAACAGGACATGTGTAATTACAGTGTAATTACACTGTGGCAACCAAGCAGGTCAGTGTAATTACTAGGCTGGTAATTACTACCCTAGTAATTACACCAATTTCAATTACCAAATGGCTTTCCAAACAGACCCGTAGTGAAATCATACACAATCACACGTACATTATCTTTTTAAGTTATCTATTTAGATGTAAGCATGGTTCTTGATGCCAATTGTTGGAAAACTATATGCACAGCGGAATCATATTAGAATCTTACTACTTACATGAATAATAGATAACCAATACCATTTATGCTAGAACACATAAACTTGCTTAAATTTAATTCGATAAATACCTCTTGAAGCGTGAGCAAATACGTACCTTGAAGCGAATCCCCAAGTTAGACATACCTTCAAGCGAATCTACAGCATAGACATCAACTATGGTCTTCTACAGTGATCTCAAGTTCACATTTGAACTCTCTCAATATTGGGTGGGGCAAGTATGAATAGAAACCTTCGATCTTTTTCTAGGTTAGGAGAATCCCTACTTATAGAGATTTCTTCCCAATCCAAAAAGGAGTCCTTTTCCTTCATGAAAAAGAAACACATGTTTCTTCTCCAATAGAAATACACGTTCCTTTTTTTTTACCTAGAAAATAGGATTTTGAGTTCTAGTTAAATATGGGCACGGTAGGGACCACAAAATTAATTACTGAGGCTTCCTATTATGGAAATAATTCCAAATAATTAATTTGAATTATTCTTACCATAATAAATTACAAATCATTCCACTAGAAATTCGTAATTGCACTCCTCTATTTATATTTTGTAATTCCCCATTAAACACATATGTAATTCCCCATGTTAAGATTACAAATACTAATCAATAAATTAAATTACTGACGAATTTAACTTAATGATTAATTTCCTTTAGAGCACTACTTAACTTATTTCATGTGTCGGATTCATAAATCCACTTGCAAGGTTTGACACGATGAAAACTTATAAGTTTCTCAAAAAGGCATATCAATCAATCTCTATAACGAGACATGGATTCCATCAACTAACTTATTATTTCACCAATATATATTATTATCATCCAATCTACCAGGCATATTGACCCATCTCAAAATCTCACCTTTTAATAAATCAAAACGATAATTAATATATACAGATCATAATAGTTATATCAGGATTAAGAATATAAGTACATTTAATAGTTTAGAGAATATGTTTTGTCAGTCAGTCTAAAACAACTA
>NW_006239261.1:339529-380214 GCF_000226075.1 Solanum tuberosum | reverse complement strand
CATTCAATACATACAAAATGCACTAGCACAAGAAGTTGGAACTATACCGTTCCCATAATCAAGATAAATTTCATATAATCTTGTGCTACAATCGTACCGATGGCATGTCCAATTTCCATCCTAGATTGTGAACAAAACACTTTATGCTTATAAGAACCGATGATTTAATCCTCTGTGTATAAGCTAAAACTCTACACACTAAATCATCTACTATATAAGTAAACAGACACCATAAACGAATATATGATCTATTAAAATTGAGCAAATATTTATTCTATAATAAATATTATTTCTTAACATATGGTTAATAGTATATATCCCAACAATCTCCCACTTAGAGTTTTAACCATCACAATTGTTATAATGTACTATATCTAAATGCATGGTTAATAGTATATACCCTAACAATCTCTCACTTAGATATTTAATCTTGAAAATTGTTAGAATACTATGTCCAAACACATGATTAATAGTATATACCCTAACAATATGCTACACAAAAGCCCTCAAAATTTCATCATGGAGAGACTAGGTCATGAGCTCTGAAATAACAGCTTTGGTACAACATCAAACATGAAAACTTGTCCAAAATTTCAATATGATCATGGGTTGCAAATAAATTGTTCCGAGCTGTTCTTGCCTTAGCTTGGTGATCTCCAATAAATTGAGTCTTCTGCAATTGGGCATTTTCAATGCATTTCTCAATGGAACCGATGTGTATGTATCAACCTCCAACCTTTATTGATCCAGATTATTTGATGACTTTATTCTGCATGCCTATAGTCGGCCCACATCTGTGGTCCTCCTTAAAAGTTGCAACCTTGAGTGTAATGACGGAGTTTGAATTTTCACTAGAGATTCAAAATATGAAGAATTAAACGCAAGAAGAAGTCGAAAGAGGTTCAACATATACCATATATATATAAAAATATTATTTTAATATGTTATAGATAAAGTTCAATTGCTATAATATAAATTAGGATAGTAATCTCTATTAAGTTAGCATAAATAAGTTTTGTTATTTATATATATTTTAGGACACATAACTAAGTGTTGTCATCTATATTATCTCCTTATTCTTCTGTAGTTTGTTGTAAACAACTATGTATATATTCAACAATTCTACTCAATAAAAATAACAAGAATTCTCTCAATTATCTAATCTTTTAACATAACTAGACATAAATAGCGTAAGTTTTCGCCAAAAAAAAATTCAACCAAACCCCTCGACCCTACCTACCTTTACCCTGCATGGGTGAACTCCTTGTTTTTCAAAGATTAGTTGGTGTCAAGCTTGGATAAAAGATGAGGGATGCAGTAGCTTGACGACCGTAAAAGATATGTAGTCAAAATATGATGAATTGGAATGAATACAAAAGGATTCATATATAGTGTAATTTGGGATATATCAAATCATAATTGATTTATTATCTGTGAACTCTTCATTGATAAATTAAATGTCTATGCAAATTTAAGTGAAATATTTTACCCCAAACATGCATATTTCAATCCTTCATTTTGTAATAAAACTTCAATGGACAGTTAATAATTGCGCATGGAGATTCTCGTCTTCGATTTTTTTTCTCAGCTTTGGTTCAAATCCTCCATATTTATTAATAAATTCATTAAATTATAAGTATAAATAATTGATTTTAAACTCAAAAAATCAAATGAATTGTGGTATGATCCTAAACTCAAATTTACAAAGTTCAAATTCGATCGATACCCAATATCTTTGATTATATAGTGGTTGATTAACACTATTAAAATAAAGATTTTTTCAATGTGAATGACTGATAAATTTATGCTATAGAAATATTATTTTACCCATCATTTCTCATCAAACTAGTTCACTAGTGGAAACCATATTCTCACTTAAAAAATGCATGGTGAGAAATAGATTATCGCTAAAATAAAGGGAACTTTCTAATTTTTCTAGATGAAAATAATATTATATTTTTTTCCAGATCGATCATTTAATCAAAATATCTATAAGAATATTAATCACTGAATATTTTTCAGAGGGAAAATAGTGATTTTTTCATAGCGTGATTTCTGAGATTTATTTATCATTTTATGATGTTATTAGCATAATGACAATGACTATCATAGTAGCAGGTACGTAGTCAATTTTTCTTGATGCATTTTTCTTCAATTGTTCAAAGACTGTAAGAAGAGGAAAGAATTATTGAATTGCTGCTGAATCGATCTTTTCCATTTTCATAATGAAGTATGGGAAATTTCTAGGCAATATTATGCTTGGAAACACAAGTCATTTCATTTTCAACCTTTATAAGATAACACTGCTAATAACATTAATTTAATGAATAAGACATGAAATTTTTTAGCTTTTTCCTTATCAATTTGTTAGCATATTCCATGAAAATTGCACTAGAAATTACGCAACACTTTATGGAGGTCTTATTTTTCATGTTTGGAACCAAGTTTAAATATTCTTTTATTAGTATATGTAAGTAATATATAAGGCATAATATATAAATATATCATTTAACTCGACTTTAACAGGCATAAGTATGTAGGCATTTAACCTGTATAAAATTGAACAAAATAGACATATTCATCCTACGTGGTGTCCTATATGACAAATTTGTGTCATATCATGTGGCGTCCTACTTGTAATATATATGTCACGTAGGACATATGTGTCTACTTGTTCAATTTTATACGCATTTAAGTGCATACTTGTGCATGTCCAAAGTTGGAGAACATAATATATATCAACTAAAGTCAATTTAAATGACATATTTATATATTATACAAATATATAATTTCATTTTCATCAAAATATTTGGAGCAATAACAAGAGTGATTGGCACACTTTCCTATACCAAAAAACACCTACAATCACTTTTTTGAAAGAAAAATAAAAAGCATGCATGAGTTTTTTTTTTCCTTATCCCTAATTTTAGTACAAGAAAAAGTGAAGCGTTGGGAATAATAGAATAAGAACATTTTGCTTTTTTTAAGTAACAAAAAGTATTTTCTCTTTTGCTTTCCTTTTTCTTTTTTTGGGGTACAGAATTCTTATCACAATGGTTAGAGAAAGCAAATTCATACAATGACACTTTCACATAGCTAACGTACGAATTTAGAATATATACTCTTTTTGCCTCAAATTAATTGACATTTTTCTTTTTAGCAAACATTTTGTGCCAATTCAAATCATAATTTGACATTATGTTACGTTCTTTTCATAAAACTAATGTAATCGCCATAAATAATTTACATATTGTAATAAAATATGAAATTATTTGTCACAACGGCAAGGCTCTTTTAATATTTCAACTCTGTTCAGATATATCAATTAGAAATTTAATTTAATCAAATAACTTTTTCGATGAAAAAGAAAAGAATTGTCAATTTGAGAAAGTCTAGTTAAAAGCATAAATTCATACAATCACTTTTTTATTTTATTTTAATAAGAGTAGCACTTTCCTACAGATTTCCAAAAAATAAAATAAATTAAAAACATGTGATTACACAAAAAACGAGAGTTTTCCCATATTTTGTTTTTCATTATTTGGAATTTTTAGGGGAAAAGTGAACCATTTCAGAACATATAACTCCGCCCACCCACCCCAAAAGAAAAAACTAAAGGAGGAAGCATATTTTAGCTGAGAAAATCACAAATAAAACACTCATAAAGCTAAGCCACCAAATAAACATATCAATATTAAGAGTGTATATCTTTTATATGTATTATATTCAATTTCAATTCATTTAACTTATTTTGACTTGATAAAAAATAAATCAAATAAATTGAAACGGACGAAACAGAATAGCAAACAAGATGAGGAAGCATTTTCGGCACCTAGCGTACACAGGCGAAGTCAAGGCAATACTACTCTTTTTCTTTAATTTCATTCTCCTACAACGCTCCTCTAAATACACATCCCTATATCCTCAATTCTCCACCGTCTGATCTTCCTATCTCTGTAATAACGGACAAGATTCAAAGTTTCAAACCAACACATGAACCATCACCACACAGTATAATACCCTTTTTTTTCTTGACTTTAAATGAATAACTAACGTATCCACACGGAAGCTTTTTGTCTCTATTCACCCAAAGTCACATGACTTGCAGTAACCTACGACAAATTTAGTCCACGTCATCTTTGACCTCTTTTTCCACGTGGCATGTGGTCCCCACCTTCTCCCTCACCATCTATATAATCCACCACCCCAACACCTTCTCACTTCACTCACTCATTTGTTTCTCTCTTTCTTGACAAACCCCTCCTAAAAAAAAAAAATGATTGCCGGAGAGCCGACGGAAAGTGACGTCATTCCCGGAGTATCAACGGAGTTAAAAGCATTTTTAGAGGATGATGAAGAAGGGTATGTTATGGAAGATGAGAAAGTAGAAGAGGTAATGCATGAGCTTTTGAAAGAGATTAACGGTGGTGGCAGTGACGGTAAAAACAATGGGATGTTAGGGGTATCTCCGTCATTTTATATGAATGGAGAGAGCTGTGGGCCGGCATTTTCCGGGTCGGGTTCTACTTTAATGGCCGGAATTGAGATGGCGGGTACGGGTATGGGTAGCAGTACTGTTAGTAGTTGTTTGTTGGAAGGTGGTGGAGTAGTTGGGCTTGGTGGGCCTACTATTGAGGTATTTTCTGGGCTTGAAATGGGCTTTACAATGAAGAATGATAATGGGCCTTGGTTAGTGGATGGAAAAGAAAAAGCCCAAAAAGAGAAAAGCATTAGCATGCAAGAAGGGGAGAAAATGGAGGGCTGGGATGAAGAGGAAGGTGAAGATGAATGGCTGACAAGAGTTCTAAGTTGTGCACCTCAAGTGCTTGAGGATTATGGGATGTAAATCTTCTAAACACTATTTTAAGTTCTAATTAACTAATCAATCAATTATAAATGATGTTAATATCAATATTATTTTCGTCTAGTTTTTGAATAATTTAAATTTAAATTTTAAAATATTGAATTAATATTTAATAGTAACAAACCCTGAGTTTCTTAGTAATTTGAAGGTAGAGACTTTTGTCATGCAAATGGAATTTATTTCATTCAATATTGTTATAAATAGGGTGTACAAGTCAAATCGTAAAGTCAAATTCAAAAAAATTGATTTGTGGTTTGATTTGGCATTGGAAAAAAAATCGACCACTCTTGGTTTGGTTTGATATTAAAAAAAAAGTCAAATCGAATTCAAATCAAACTGACATAATATATTAGAAAAATTATTTTATTTTACAAACAAAATTATTAACTAAGAGCATTTTTGTTTAATTTCACATAATTTAAAAACATTTTTTTACTCTTTTCCGTTTTTCTTTAACCGAAGTGTTGCATTATTTGTTGGATCCTTAAAAAAACATTAATTGAATTTTATTTATTTGTACTTAATGAAGATATGAATATGAATTGTTCGAACCTTTGTCATTACTTCTTTCATCCATTTTTAATTGTCATGGTTTCCTTTTTTAGAGTCAAATTATAAGAAAATTGACTAACATTTTACGATGTATTTTTTTATCATATTAATATGCAAAAATTACAATTTATAATATTTTTCGTATAGTTTTTGAATATCTAAATTTTTTGTTTAAAATATCGAATAAACATAATCTAATTTAACTCTAAAAATTAGTCAAATTGACTTTCGAAAAGCGCAACATGATAATTAAAAGTGGACGGATGGAGTATATTCATTTCTTTTCATTATGGTTTAAGCATTTATTTGGTTTGAATAGATTTTACTTACTCCCTCCGTCCTTTTTTACTTGTCAAATTTTGACCCTATTGAGAAAATGTTGATTGGTATAGTGTGTTTACCATTTTATCAGATTATCCATATTAATTGATAGGATCCCAAATATATTTACTCACTACATTTTAAAAATACATTAACTCAATGTTATAAATTGAGGGTATAATAGGAAAAAATAAATTGTGCTTTCTTGATTTGTCAAAAATGACAAGTAAAAAGGGACATCAAATTACGAAATATTTGACAAGTAAATAGGGACGGAGGGAGTATGCCTCTCTATTCCATATCAACTAAATTTGTACGCAATGCACACTTGTTAAGAAAAACATTCAAGGATATAATTTAAACCATATTTTTCACTATTGTCCTTTGTGAAATCATTAATGTAACTTTATAAGTAATGCAATTTGTCTCTTAGAAAATATTAAACTATATTAAAGAAAATGACAAATATGAAAAAAAAAAATAACACCCATCTTAAACTTTGAATAATTCAATTATTTTGAACAATGAAAAAAAACCCAAAACAATTCAACTAATATGTAATAGAGGGAGTAGGATTTTTGAACTAAGTCATAATATCATTAAGAGCTACATATTCTTATGTGGGATAATATCCATCACTATTCTATCTACAATCACCAACCACCATTACTAATCACCCTTGTCAACATAATCATCACCATCATTGTTAACCACTATTATCATCAGTAGTAGATTCAGAATTTTCACTCAAGGGATTCGAAAAATAAAAATATAAATGTGTGAACTAGAGTGTAAAGTACAAAATTCAAAGAATTAAATTTATAAAAATTAGGCAGCTTGCGCACCTGTTAGAATCAAACCCGCAAATTGGGGATAGCATTCGCAGTTCAAGTTGCACAGTTCAGTACCACTAGATTATCTCTCTTATTTGATTGAGGTGGTCTAAAAAATATATACAATTTTTTTGAAAATCTATCATCTATATACAGTGTAATTTTTTTCCGAAGGGGTTCGGATGAACGCCTGGCATCCACGTAGGTCCGCCCCTAATTATCATCATCACCCTCCAACCATCTCTATCATCACAATCATCTCTGTTCACCAACATTATTGTCAACCACTACCATCTACCGCTACTACTTCAGTTTTCCTACTGACTAGCGTTTGTATTAGTTAATGAAAATGAAATCAAACTAGATAGAGAGGTTTAATTAATCAATTATAATAAGATATGTATAGTAAATAATCATAATTAATTAGTCAAACAGCCTTACTTTTTACTTGGAAAAATATTTCCATGAATGAGTTGGAAATTCCTTGGACTTTTTAAGAAGTTTCATATGGACATAACTATTCTTGGACTCATGTAGGCTAGTGATGGACATAGTATGATATATATCGAATTATTATATTATATCAAATTTTTTGATATCGTTATTTTGGTATTAATGTATACATTTAAAAAAATTGGTATTTAGAAACAACATACTGAAATATCGAATATCATACCGAATTATATAGTTACATAAATAATATATATATATATATACATATATATATATATATATTTGAAATGTATATAATTGATTAAGAAAAGGAGTTGGCTGTACTTTCTTTTGAATATATATATATATATTTCTACATGAGTAATGTGTTAGTATGATACAATTGAGACCCTTTTTTGAATTGTCGAAGTCATAATATTCTATTATATGAGTATATATTAGTCAAAGTTGAACAAACTATGGTTACCGATTTACCATACCACAAAATACCAAAACTGAACTTCAAGATACCGAACATAGAGTTCGCCTGGTGCTCGAGCACCCATTACTCTTGTATCGGACTATATATATCTATGTAGAAATTAAGAAGCATTAGTATAAAATTAACACAGAGCACCCAATAAACAAGTGGATTGATAGGTCCAATGACTCATGAGGGTGCTGAAGTTTGTTTTAGTGTTATTTAGCATGAGTTCTAATCTCACTCTCAACATGTTTTTTTATATATTTTTTGAACACTTTAAAATCCTAGATCCACCACTGCATGTGAAGTCTGGGAAAGGTAGAGGAGAGGTAGAGGTTCGCAAACCTTATCCCTATTTCTGTGAGAATTTTGACTCCACCAACTAAGAGAGCACTCATAATTTTAAAATTCTAGATCCGCCACGGCTTCCAGCCCTTTCGTCCATTTCCTGTTAAATTGGTGAGAATGGATTAGCATAGCACAATTACAATCACAATCGAAAGACTTTGGTTTAATGGTAAAAACTCAATAAACTAATGAGGAGTATATTAGACGTGTGTTAAACACGAATTCGACTGAATTCAATAATTTTAATTTTATATTTTATATTTTATTTTTAAAAAATAGTAAATATGTATATATTTTTAATTTAAAATACTATAACGTAATTAAATGAATGAAAGTTCAGAATTTATATATTTTAAATTCTGACTCTATCTTTTCGACCGAATTTCAAACCAAATACCATTGATGCTCAAAGATTTCTTGGTTATAAAAAAAAGGCATAACACAATTTTTATAATTATAAAAATCAATATCATAGACCTTTGTTATTCTGTGTATATGTTATAATCAATATTCATGTTGCTATTTTTTAATATTTTGATCACGCGTTTTCTAACTAATCAACATCACACACCAACCACTTTGCATCTAAAAATAATTCTAGGGCATGAAATAATTCTTTTTTAGAATTGAAAACTTTTTATAGAAACATGTAATATGATAAGGTCAAAATATGACAATATTTTGCTATAATAGGTTAAAAGAAGGTTACAAGAAAGTAGTTATCTCATCATATATATGTGATAATATTTCATATTAATATAGTAAAAATTTATCTCATATTAACATAGTACAAATGGTGAGATAAACTTATAACTCTAACTAAATATATAATAAAATAATCTTATATTTTATCTCGAGATTATTATTCCTTTTACCTCAACCCTGAAAAAAATGTATCCAATGCAAAGTAAATAATGAGAAATGAGGGTACATAGCTAGAGGCATGTGCTTAATAATGAATGATAACTATTGTTGATGTGATTAGTTGTAGTTCATTGTTTACATACCATTGAAAGGAAATTTTCCAAAAGAATTTGTCATTTCCAATAACTCACGCAAAAGGACTTTCATGTGCCTTTGTTTTTAAAAGGGAAAATACCACTACATTACTTCGTTTTTAACTCTACCCGAATTGAAATGCATTAATGTACCGATGATTATGATTAAAAAAATAAATTGAATCGTGATTCAAATCAAATTGATTAAAAAAAATTGATATTTGATGTGGTTTGAATAGGTTTAGTTTTAAATTTTGAAAATCGATACTATTTGGTTTGGTTTAGATTTTACTAAAAAAAATCACAAAGATAGCCAAACCGAACTAAGATATATATATATAATATTCATAAATAAAATATAAATAAAGACTTTAACTTTACTATTTTCTCAAGACCAATACTTAAATTTTAGCACAACTATTAAAATTCTTATTCCAAATCCGTCAAAATCAATTATTAGGGCATGTTTGGAAAGTCATGTGGTAATTGGAATTGATGTAATTACTACCCTAGTAATTACACTGACATGTTTGTTCATGTGTAATTAAATATTTTAGACAAATATGAAACTTTATAAATGATATTAAATTAAATATTAAGATATATATATATTATCTTTTCAAAATATATTATTTAATAAACATATGTTCTTAACTAATATTATGAAAAAATAATTAATTTTTATTTTTCAAATTAGTATATTTCAATTAAATTAATCATAAAATTAAACGTACAGGATTTCTATGAACATCATGAAATACATGTTTGACAAAAAGATTAATATTATAAATATAATGTCATAAATTATTAAAATATTTGACAAAAAGATAATCTATGAAGTCTAACTAAAAAAATAAATGACTTGCAATATGAAGTCTCAAGTCAATACTACTAAAACAAATGAAATTGAAAATATAACATAAGTTTTAAATTCAAAACAAAAAAATTAACATAATACTCTTATGTTAAATTTCAGCGTAACATACATAAATATAATTTAAAAGAAAATTAGAATACGAATAAAATTATGCTAATGAAAAAAATAAACATAGCATAAAAATAGATAATACAAAAAATTGCATGGAATACATGAATTAAAGGTTGAGAATAAGAAGGAAATGAAATATAAATAATAATAAAATATTTTTTAGAAAATATTAGAATAATAATAAAAATAATAAAAATAAAAAATGCATTAAAACGAAAAAAAAATAGAAATAGTAATAAAAGGAAAAAATAAAAAAAGTAAGCAACTTGTAATTACACCATGTAATTGCCAGCAATTCACGGTCTCCCCCTGTGAATTGGAGAGTGTAATTACACCTTGCCAATTACACTCAATTATCTACTGACCAGGTAATTACATGGTCAAGCAAACATGACAGACAATGTAATTACACCCAATTACATCAAATCCAATTACTAGGGTGACTTTCCAAATAGGCCCTTAGTCTTTACCTACCCTACCTCACATCACATAGTCACACTTTCTCTTAATTGAATCATTTTATTCGTGTAATAATAACTCTAATATTGGTTAATTGAATCCACAGTTGTTTTCACGTGGATTGCTTATGCATTAGGTGTCTGTGTCTATTTAGATGCATGTGTATGCCCTCAATAAATTTATTACTTTCAAATCGAAAAAATCTAACCAAACCGACAATAACCAAACCAGTGGTTATTTTTTTCGTTTGGTTTGGTTTGATTTTAGAAATTTAAAAATCAACTAAATTGATTTGATTTTGGTTTTAACCAATAACCGATTCAAATCGAACCATGGCTCAAATTAATTAATCTTTCGCATTAATTATTATATTATAGGGTACATTTCATAGATGGTCATATAGAATTGTGTTTTTTTAAAGGTTGAAGTAATAGTAATTAATAAATTAACATAAAAATATTTTAATGTCATGTTTAATTGAATTGGACAAACTGAAACTCAGCTATTAGCTTTTGATTTAACTTATATAGAAAAATATTGCGTCTTATTGGATAGTAAGAAATCAATTTTATGGACTAATAGTTGTAAATTACTACTTATATAGTTTACTATTGCAACACATGGAGTAACTTATTATGTAACACCAGAAATAGAACCTCCTATTGCTTGATCCGCCAATTTCATTATCAATGAGGTAATCCTATCAATTTTTTCATTCAAAATTGACAAAGATTAGGTCAAAAAATAATTTCACGAGGCCTTGCCCTGGTAGATCAGCTCAAAATAGCTATTTAGTGTAACATAAAGCTTAGATTCAGCAGCTATAACATCAGACCTATCAAGGTTTGATGTGATGGCCCAACTAATATGTGGTTGGGGAAATTATGCGGATAAATAAATATATACTAATTAATTAGAAAATATAACTATAGTTTGAATTAATTATGGCTCGCTGTTTAATTTTAGTTGTAGTTACGTCGCCTTTCTCCTCTCTTTCTCTCTCTCGCCTCTCTTCTCTTTTATACATATACAAATACAAATTATACATATACATATACAATTATATGACAGATAAACAAATACAATTAGTCTATCTCCATCCTCTGCCCTCTCTCACTTGCCTCTCTCTTCCCTCTCCCAATATAGCTCGCCAGATTTACAAATACATATGTATATTAATTACATTTATACAATTATTTGACAGATATATATATACAATTTGACAAATATACATATACAATTTGCCTCTCTCCACTCTCTGTCCTCTCTCCTCCCTCTCTCAATCTCGCTCACCTCTCTCCTCCCTCGAACATGTAGCTATGAATCGTAATTAGCAAACTATAGCTATGGAGCATAATCAAATTATTTTTGAGTGGCTATATGCAAAAAATCCTCTATGTGGTTCCTATTCCTATAAAAGCCCATATATTGGTTAGGAGGGTTACAAAAGGAATCAAATTTCTGCATCCATCATTCATTCGGTAAACAATATAAATTTTACTAGTTTAAGGTCTTATGCATTTTTATTTTAGTTCTTAAAATTTGTTTTCGTATCATATTTACTCCGTTAGATATATCTTGAATATATGTGGATTAAATTAGGTATAATTTATCATAAACATAGTGTATCCAAACGTGATTCACATGTATTTGGGATACATTGACTTTTTCACTAGCCTCTCAATCACTCTATGTATCTATATTATGATATCAAAGATACATGTACCTAGTATCTTTGATGCATGTATCTAACTTGAAATTTTAAAAAAGTGGTGTATCTGCCTTGAAATTTGGTATGAAATTATTAATTAGTGTGAGACAATATATAATTAGTTCATATTACAGAGAGGATTCATATTTATTGTAGAAATATTTGAATGATTAAGTAATTTTATTTTTGTATTTTTAGGATTACAAAAGGGGATCACATTTTTGTAGCCCAATGTGTCATTGTATTTTCATAAACTTTCTGAAATTTAGATCAAATGTCTAGGAGCTTTTCTGTAAATATAAATAGAGTTAGAAAGCCCATAACCTATCAAAATAAAAGTTTATGAGTCTAGTTTTCAACGCACTAAAATTTTAATCCATACGATTTTTAAATAGAGATATATTCATAATGACTAGCGTTGGCTATTGACTTTTGCTCCGAGCATTTTGAGCCTTGGTCCGATATATTTTACGTGGAGTAAGTTGCACTATTGGCCTCTATAGTAATGTTGTTACCTCGATTATCTTTTACGTGTCAGCGTATGATTCAATCATGAGTCTTGCCCATCTATGTTGTGAATAACTTATATTGTTCTCCACGTGTCACGATTTGGTTATATCCATGTGTGTTAGCTTGTTTTGATCCTACACAATATCAAAATAAAAATTTAACTTTAAATTAAGTTAATTTTAAATTATGTCCAAACAGGTTGACTCGGCGCATTCTTACTTGATTGATGAGGTGGATAACTTGACATTTCCTCGAAGATTAAACTAATTAAGGATCTAATTAATAGAACATTGGAGACTGAAGTACTAATAGAGGCATAAATTTTCACTAATTATTCCTTTTTACGTATGGTTGTTTAGTAAATGGTCATTAGCAATTTATGAACCTATTAGACTACGATCTAGAAATTATATTTTGAACAAACTGAAAATCTTATAAAAAAAATATTAGTTCATAATTTAAAACTACGTAGATTTGTGACGACGGTCTTTTGTTAGTCTAAAAGGGAAATATTTGTGTAACTTTTAAATCTAGGGATAAAATCTAACTAGTATATAATCTTTTAAAAAGAAAAAAGAAACAGGAAAATGTGCGTAAATTAGCCTAGTAGAGAACCAGGCCCAGTTCATATGGGCTATTTTTACTTATTTAAGAAATTCAATTTTATGACATTGTAATGTTTTGGTGAGCAAAACTATATTTTAATATAAAGTAAGTAATTCAATCCTCGAAGAATTGAACATTCAGGGGTTGTTTGGCTGCTGTTGGTTAAGAAAAATGGAATGAGTTATTATTAAAATTAGCATAGTTAAAAAATGAGGAAATATAATCTTCACATAGAATCTACCACTTTATACATTGTTTGATCGGTTTTTTCTTCTTTCTTTTTTTTCGGCATAAAACATAGCATTGTTAATATTATTATTTTTCATATTTTTCTTTTCTCCATAACTAATATAAATATAAGTTATGAAAAAAAATCATATTATTTTATGTTTGGTAAAATCATAGAAGATAAAATAATTAATATATAAATAATTATCCTACATAAACATTACATATATATACCCTCGATCTTGCAACATGAGTGAAATACACCCCTATTTTTCCGTCAAATATAGGGGTATTTTTAACACTTTTCTCGGCTTAGCTTCTGATTAAGAGTTCTATGCTCCTACAAGAGTTTGAGACCACTTGTTATGTTACGTTTGCAGATTAAGGGTGTATCTAAATCTATTTAGTCAAATATAGGAGTATTTTAAGCTATCAATAATTTAAGCCGGAGATAAAATTAATAATTTACGCCAAAATCATAAGTGTTTTTAATACGTCTCTTTTTAAAAATATAGGGAAAAGGTTCTGAAAAATACTCTAACTTTGGCCGAAATTGATGTTACGATACCAAACTTTATGAAGAACCTTTTACCCCCTGCAATTTTTAAAAGTGTATTTTAAAGGTATTTATGTGCCCACGTGGACACATTTCTATTTATAATGATGCAATATTTATGATGTCCACGTGGGCACATATATACCTTTAAAATATACTATTAAATAGTGCATGGGGTAAAAGGTCCTTTCCAAAGTTCGGTATTGTTACATCAATTTCGGTCAAAGTTCGAATATATTTCAGACATTTTCCCCTAAAATATAAGTTGGAGTTAATTCACTGTAATCTTTAACATCAAGAAAATGAAATTGGGCACAAATAGGGGTGTCAAATGGGCGGGTTGGCCGTTGAAATTGGAGATATTGAAATGGGTTGAAATAGAAATCGGGTTGGGTCTTGACCCGCCCAAGTTTACTTTGGGCTCAAATGGGTTGGGTTCAAATGGGCTACAAAACGGGTTGGCTCTTGACCCGCCCAATTTGACCCGATTAAATCTCAATAATTTTAACAAAGTGATATTTAACTTTTATAATCACAATGCGAATTTCAACTCAAGATTTTTTTTATTTTTTTTTAAAGTAACAAATTGATAGATAAATCCTAAAAAATGTTAAATAGATAATAATTCATACATTTAATATAGGAACATATCTTAGTAAAGAATTTTAAAACGGATTGAAATTGGAGATTGAATTGGGTTCAATTAAGGATTTTCTTAAAATGAGTTAGACTTGAATGAGTTGAGATTAAACTCAATTCAAATTATCTTGAGCCCAACCCTTAAAATTTTAGACGAATTGGGCAAGTTACTTATGTTTGGATTCAATTTTGACATCCCTAGACACATACATCAAAGTAGTTTATGTTCCACAAAGATAAGATTTTTGGTTAGGGAGATGAGTGAAGTGGTGGACAAACTCAAAAGACGTGGTTCACACTTTGGATAAAATTTGGTGATTCATTGCTGCCTCGTCTACTTGCCAACTTGTGTGCCTCAATATGTTATTGCTCTCTTCGTCTCACAATACTGTTTGATTTGATATGTTATTTAAGAAAAAACATAAAAAATTAAAACTTGAAATCTAAATAATTTCATTATATACAAAAGAAAATATCAAAATTAAATTATGTCTAATTATAAAAAGAATATCACCAAATAGTTGCCAACTTGTGGCGCGAATGACGAATACTTTGCCGTTATAATCTCTTTGTTTTGTTTCTTTTCCTTGTCCCAACAAACAATGATAAATTGGTTATTTTATTATTCCCAACCTTTGCTTTAGGAAATAATTTTATAAGGATATAAATAATTTCCAAGAATAAAGATGTTACTTATAAATATTATTAAATAAAGCACATGGTACAGTTGTTGAAAAATACATGTTGCTTTCATTTTTAATAATAATAATAAAAGTCATTCTGAAGTGAAGGTTTACTAGACATATCCATGAAGAGTAAGCAAAAGCAAATCTATAACTCCACGTTATATTACCATCATAAAATTCCTGAAAAATGTATTTGAGCTATATTAGATATCAAAAATATAAAATATGAATTTTTTAATGCTAAATTAGGTCATATTATGATGGCAATTTTTTTAATTTTTCCTTAGTACTATGATTTATTTTATTTTAAAATCTTTTGTGATGCTTCATATTTAAAATATATTTTCATCTTATTATATATTTTAGAACTCCTTAATTATTAATTCACCTAATGCCTCTTAACATAGTTTTTTTTCTATGCATTTTTATTTAAAATATATCTTTCTCTTGTAATATATTTTAGAACTCTTTAATTACTAACAATTCATATAATACCTTATATAACATATATTTAAGAACTCTTTAAATTTTAAAATATAATTTTTCTTACCCTAATTCACTAGCAACCGTGGTGTTGTTAAAGTAATATTGAAGATTAAAATAGATTTATTTTTGACAAGCAAATGATTGGAATCTCGAAGTCAGAAAAAGAAGGGAATATAAAGCTATGATTCACCTAATCACGTAGCATTGTCGAGTAGGCTTTAACTTCATCACTGATTGGTCAATAGTGTTTTTTCTTCCTTTTCCGTCCGATATTTGGAATCCAGGTTCAAATCTCGATTAAATTTGAATCGTGCACTACAAAGTTCATTCGAAGGTGACACATCCAGCATAATCTTTTCTATCCGAGACCTCTAATTAACAAGGGTTCAAATTAGAGTAAATTTTGTTTTACTCCCTTAACCTTTAAAATTTAGGAAATAGTACATCCTCCACTTTTTAAAAAATAAAAACGATAACTCCTAACTTGCTTCAATTTTTTATTTTGGCATTCCAACACAGTCTTGTTCTATATTAACTTTTCAATTTTATTTTTTATGCATTATTTAAAATTTAAAAGTTTTACCCAATGTAAGTGTTCAACGCGTATTAGACGACAAACATTAAAAGAATAAAAACAATCCAATTAAATAACACTACGTGTTTTGTTTTCTCCAAGTCATTCGAATTTACTGGACATTTACATTAATTGTATCAATTTATCATTTTTAAGCAATACAATAATATATATTAATTAGTTATATTCAATTGATTACAAAATTTATTGTTGAGATCGATTAGTAATACAAGTTAATATACACATTGAGTTCTTTACTTATTCTTTTAACATTTGCTTCAGTCCTTCATAACATAAAATATAATTGATATTTAAAATTTTATATAAACAAAATGAATTATAAAAAATAAAAATAAAAATTTATCTCCAGCATAAAAAGAAGTTAAATGGAAAAGTAGATAGTTGAAGAAATTGAATAAATAAGTAAAGTAGATAAAGAAAAAATGGGGTTGGAGAGAAGATAAAGAAAACAATTAGTGGAGAAGGTTGTTAACGATAAAAATGACAAATATTAACATTAAAAACACACGTTTTAAAAGGTGAATAATTTCATTAATCTGCTCAGTTAGCATTTTGTGTTTAAATGGTTATTTAAAAATGGAGTTGGAGGATTAAAACGAAATAAAATTGAGTTGAAGTGTCAAAATGAAATTTATAAACAAGTTAATAGGAAACAATTATGCATAAGGAAGTGATAAAATCTGCATACAATAATTTATCCTACCTAGACCCCACTTAATGAGATTTTACTGAATATACTATTATTATTTATAAACAAGTTAAATATGTATTTGACCTTACAAAAATGAAGTTCTCTAATATAAAAAAACACAAAATTAAAAACAAATAATTGAGCTTGATTTATATGTATTCACTTTTTTCATTATTGTACCAACTCCAAGAGAAAAAAAGATTCTTATGGTACACTGATTCTTGATTTCAGTATTTCACCTTCCATAAATAACAAGAATCTAGCAATAAAATACTCCTGATAAATTTATTTTAAAATTGAATATGGAAAGTTCATCCGTTAGATCTGAATGTCACCCACCCCCAAACACTTGATCAACGGCCTACGTAAATCGATATCTAACAGCCGACCCCACTTACCAAATTTTATAGGACCATTCACCAACCCTTATACTTCTAGGAAACTATATTATTTCCTCCGTTTCATATTAGTCGGTCTTAAAAAATGATAAATAAGTGGATTGCATCGATTGAATAAATGTAAATAAATTAATTATATAATAGATTAGAAGAATATGATTATATGCTTTCCTTTAGAAATCATTTCATTTCACTCTTATTAATTGCAGTTATTTCCCAAAGTGAAAAGATCTATATTTTAGGAAGAATATGATTATATGTTTTTCTTTAGAAGATTTTTATTCAACAAATCCTATTCTTTTCTTTCTCATTATATAATAATGTAAAAGTTCATTCTTTTTTAAGAAACAAGGAACTAATGATTCCATGGAAAAATCACAAATTTGTTTGCCGAGAACAGTTTTCAACAAGCATATTTCTAATGATTTCTTGAAAAATGTGCATAATTTTAACCGAGAAGGCCTAAAATATCCTTATACTATTTAAATCGTTATAAAAATATCCTTCGTTAACCTATTGGCCACGAAATATCCTTGGGGTTAAGTGTTAACCTTTGTGGCCCTGTTATACCCTTAGGGCAGATCATCAACAGTCAATCAAAAATCTAGTATCGGTCTGCCCCCAATTAGCCTTGAGTCCAACACCAGGACTCAAAAAACGTGCTACTAAGTAGCCTTTTCAGAACTAATGTGCATTCCTTTTAACACTTAGGCGTAGGATTGACATTTTGACATATAAAAGAGGCCCAAGGAAGGCATTGAGAACTCACTCTGAAGATATATCAAGTTCTTTTTTGGCATAGCATGGATATAGTTTAACTTGACCTTAACTAAAAATTACTTACTTCAATTTTGAGTATGCATACCTTAATTTATCTTCATTGTGTCAATTGAACATTCCCACAAAATGATCATCTAGATACCTTTAAAATTTATGTATCACATCAGAGTCGGTTATCCACGAGACACAATGAGACGAGCTGAATTATTTAGTTATTAATTGAGATCAAGTTAAAGCATCCAGACATGCATTCTTAAAGTTGAAGAGGTTAATTACCATCTAACATCAAACTTTTAGTGTCTTTTGTGTATGCCATATGTTTTTAGGATTCTAATGGAAGAAGGAAACTCATCTTTTCCTCTCTTGTATTTTCCTTCTCCTTTTGAGCAATTTAGAAGAAAATAAATTTGATAGACTTTTACAAAATTCTATTGATAACTAAAATGGTGATTTTTTTCAATAAAAAAAATCTTTTCTGAGGTGGGATACCTCTGTGTGAAGAAGTAACTATCACTTAGATACCATTCACATTCACTTCAATTCAACATTAAGTATAATTCATATGATATTTTCTTATTGTGAATCAATCAATAAAATCTCAATATCTTTCACAAACTCATAGTAATAATTCTTTTGTTTATTGTTCCACTTGGAGTGATAATATCCACTTAGAATTTCCATGTGTCAATATTTACTTCCACACATATCTCCATATATATGGGAAAAAGGTAATAATGATCTTTGGCTTCAAGTGTAAAATTGTGAGGTAATGGATCAAGATAAGCAACAAGTGTTGTATACTTTGCCAACCCACAAACAATCCAATCCAAACCATCAAAATCTTCCTAAACTATTGACAATTTTCAGGCTTTGGTTTTATTGAACTATTTACTACAACCATTTCTAAAAAGGAAAATAAAATAAAAGAAAGAAAAATCTTTCAATTTATATCCATTGAAATCCAATCCAACCCCATGCATTCCCTTCCATACAAATTTCACCTCATCAAAAACATACTTGGAGTATTTTTTTTTTCTCTCTCATTATTATTGAGAGATCCACTAAGAAAAAAGAAAAAAGAAAAAAACACTAAACACTCTAACGGGATGGTTGTTACATATTTGTTTTATAATGTATTATATTATTTTAATAAATATAATATTTAAATAGATTGTATCTTTCTCGAACGCTACATAATGTCATACATTAACAATTAGAATGATAATTATATACAAAAAGTCGGATACAAGAAAGAACTACTATAAAAAGGTAGGATAAAGAATAAAAAAAGTAGGGCTGCCTATCGGTCGGTTCAGTTTTAAAGTTTATCAGTTCGACTTATCGGTTATCGATTTGTAAACATGCTAAATCATTATAAAATCATTGAGCTATTGACTAATCGGTTATTCATCGTTATCGGTTTTACCGTTAAGATCTGTTACAAAAAAAATCATTAAAAATCACTTAGAAATAAGGTGACAAACCAAATGAACCATGCACATGAGTTGACATATTGCATCTTGCTCAAAAGCAAACACAATCACACTGTAGAAGAATCGAGAATTTGAGACAGTCAAAAATAAAAGTACAAAACTAAACTCTAAATCAAAGACTTTATATACCAAACAATATAAATATAATTATTTAATTTGCTATCGGGTTACCGATCAACTCGTGAAGAAGAAACCTCAAACCGTTAAGAACCGATAATCATATAATAAAAAAAATCCAAACCATTACCGAAACCACCAAACCAATAACTCATCGATTTTGATTTTGAACAACCCAAAAAATTAAATTATTATATAATAAATAAAGAAGATAACAACGCTACCACACCAAATGAATAATACACAAAATTAGACTTCTCATCGTTACCTAACAATGAATTTAAACCTACGGAATAACAAGGTGTAAAACTACTGGTTGATAGAAAAACAAGATCCAAAAATCTTCTGTTTTTTTCCTCCAAATTGCTGCCTAGTGTCACTCCACTCTTAACCCACCACCACCAGATCTAGTAATTCCCAAGAAAAATTATATAATTATGGCTTATGGGGGCAGATAAATATAAAAAGATTACCTTGCTGTGTATAAACAGGGTATCCTCAACAACCCATTACAACCACCCACTTTTTTTTATTTGTTCCATAAATAAACCATACACACACAATCAAATATATATAGTGAAAAACCAAAGCTTTTAGCTTTGTCAACTTTTCTCAATCTTCATCCCTTTCTAGGGGTGTTTCTTGAATTTTCCTTTACAAATCTTGAAAACCTTGAAAAGAAATAATGGAGCGTGCTAGAAAATTGGCAAACAGAGCAATTCTGAAACGTTTGGTTTCACAATCAAAACAGAGTCGTTCTAATGAAATCCCATCATCATCATTATACTGGCCTTCAAGGTATGTATCTTCATTGTCACCATACACATTTCAGGCTAGAAATAATGCAAAATCTTTTAATACCCAACAAGCTAGATCAATTTCTGTTGAGGCTTTGAAACCAAGTGACACATTCCCACGCCGACATAACTCAGCCACCCCTGAAGAACAAACAAAAATGGCTGAGTTTTGTGGGTTTCAAAGCCTGGATGCACTTATTGATGCTACTGTACCTCAATCGATTCGTAGCGAATCGATGAAGTTACCTAAGTTTGATGGTGGATTGACTGAGTCACAGATGATTGATCATATGCAGAAATTGGCATCTAAGAATAAGGTTTTTAAGTCATATATTGGGATGGGGTATTATAATACTTATGTACCACCTGTTATATTGAGGAATCTTTTGGAGAATCCTGCTTGGTATACTCAGTATACTCCTTATCAGGCTGAGATTTCGCAGGGACGGCTTGAGTCCCTGCTGAATTATCAGACCATGATTACGGATCTTACTGGTTTGCCAATGTCTAATGCATCTTTACTAGATGAAGGGACCGCGGCAGCTGAGGCTATGGCTATGTGTAACAATATTCTTAAGGGGAAAAAGAAAACTTTCCTTATTGCTAGCAATTGTCACCCTCAGACTATTGATATTTGTAAGACTAGAGCTGATGGATTTGATCTTAAGGTAGTTACTGTAGATCTTAAGGATATTGATTATAAGTCTGGTGATGTTTGTGGGGTACTAGTTCAGTATCCGGGGACCGAAGGTGAAATCTTGGATTATGGGGAGTTTATTAAGAATGCACATGCTCATGGAGTGAAGGTTGTTATGGCATCTGATCTTTTGGCCTTGACAATGTTGAAACCACCTGGTGAACTTGGAGCAGATATTGTTGTTGGTTCTGCTCAGAGGTTTGGAGTGCCTATGGGTTATGGAGGCCCTCATGCAGCTTTCTTGGCAACTTCTCAAGAATACAAGAGAATGATGCCTGGAAGAATTATTGGTGTCAGTGTTGATTCAACAGGGAAACCTGCTCTGCGTATGGCAATGCAGACTAGGGAACAACACATCCGCAGGGACAAGGCTACGAGTAACATTTGCACAGCACAGGTACCGAGTGAACTACTGTTTTCACTAACATCTATGCTATACCTTTATTTATGTCTCCTAGATTCTCTATTACTCGACATTTTTATATTGTGGTAGTAGTAAATATTGTAACTTGTTTGAAAAATGTTTACTTTCTGCTTGTATACAATGTTTTGTCTGGACATGAGCAGTGAGGAGTAAAAACAAATCAAAATCTAATTTTCTTGCAAGAGATTATCTAACTCTCACATGTGCATTGGAAGGGGCTGATGCATGACACTATGCACTTTAGTTTCTTTTATTGGTTTATGAAATTGTCCTTTTATTATGCAGGCTTTGCTTGCCAACATGGCTGCCATGTATGCTGTCTATCATGGACCTGAGGGGCTAAAAACCATTGGCCAACGTGTTCATGGTCTTGCTGGAACATTTTCTGCTGGTCTCAAAAAGCTAGGAACAGTAGAAGTTCAGGATCTTCCATTCTTTGACACTGTGAAGGTGAAGTGTTCTGATGCAAAGGCAATTGCTGATGTTGCTAACAAGAATGACATTAACTTGCGGATTGTGGACAACAATACTGTAAGTCTAGCTAATTTTTATTTTAAACTTATTGATACTCCTAAATTTATGTTATGATTAAGTGTACCCCCTTTTTTTTTTCCAGATAACTGTATCTTTTGATGAAACTACTACCCTAGAAGATGTGGACGATCTATTTAAAGTTTTTGCCTTGGGAAAGCCAGTGAGTATCATTACTCCCCTATCCATGCTGCTGGTAGCAACTCAATGTATACATAGTGTATTCTTATCTTTGATACTGTTAATAGGTCCCGTTCACTGCTCAATCAATTGCACAAGAGGTCGAGAACCTGATTCCTTCTGGACTTACAAGGGAGACTCCATTTTTGACTCACCAAATATTCAACTCGTAAGGCCTCCTTCAATGGTTAACCATCTTTATCCTGTAACGTTAGTGCTAGTTTAATTACTACATTGATGATTTAGGTACCATACTGAGCATGAGTTGCTGAGATACCTCCATAAGCTGCAATCAAAGGATCTCTCCTTGTGCCATAGCATGATTCCTTTGGGCTCCTGCACAATGAAATTGAATGCCACAACAGAGATGATGCCGGTGACATGGCCTAGCTTCGCAAATATTCACCCTTTTGCACCCACTGAACAGGCAGCTGGCTATCAGGTTGCTACTGCTTAGATGCATTGCTGCTTGCAAACTGCAGAAAGAGAAGAACTAATCAAGACTGTTACATGCTTTCTTGCAGGAAATGTTCGACGATTTAGGCGCCCTATTGTGTACAATTACAGGTTTTGATTCCTTCTCCTTGCAGCCTAATGCTGGTGCTGCTGGAGAATATGCTGGATTGATGGTTATTCGTGCATATCATATGGTACTCCTTAAATCTAAGTGAATAGTTTGCTTTCGGATTTGATTTAAGCTCTCTTAATACCTAGCTAATACTTACAAGATTAAGGTTCCTAATGAACTTAATTAATATTGTATTTGTGAAACGTTTGAAGAGACAAATTGGTGGGAAAATACTGCACATGCTTTTACTGTTTTTATCAAACACCGTTCCTTTTATAGTTTGTTATATTAAAAAAAAACGTTTCCCCTTTTACTCATCCATTTCAGGAAATCAGGAGATATATATTATCTACTTCCAATATTACCCTTATCATAAGTAACTACATAAAGTATTAGTAGTCAAATTTAGATTTCCAAAGCATAGTTAATATGGGTAATTTAGTAAAACAAATCCTTAAATTATTCCTTAAGTGGATTGTCAAGTCAATAGAGGACTAGTAAAAGGGAACGGAGGGAGTATTAGGGAAAATCACCTGTTGATCACCCATTCTTTGTGAAGATCTTTACTTCCATCTAGTTACTACTTGACATCTATTATCCTTCATGGAGTTGTAGAAGGCTAGAATTTTAATCTTCCAAGAACGCTTGATGTCCATAATGGGATACTAATGGCCATAGGATTATAATTTTTGTTTTTAATTATCAGATTCTTCTCCTTGTTTTCATCCTTAACTATAAATTAGACTCTGTAAAGCTTTCGGCTAGTGTAATTAAATTTTGAGTTTTGTTGCAGTCAAGGGGTGACCATCACCGCAATGTATGCATCATTCCTGTATCAGCACATGGAACAAATCCTGCAAGTGCTGCAATGTGTGGGATGAAAATTGTTGCTGTCGGGACAGATGCAAAAGGAAACATTAATATTGAAGAGTTGAGGAAGGCTGCTGAGGCAAATAAGGATAACCTTGCTGCTCTCATGGTAAATCATGTGCTACTATTTTCTGACACCTTTCTGTATTGGTTGTATTTACTTAAGTCTTGATCAAATTTCAGGTTACGTACCCATCAACACATGGAGTGTATGAGGAAGGAATTGATGAGATATGTAAGATTATCCATGACAATGGTGGTCAGGTGTACATGGACGGGGCTAACATGAATGCACAGGTAATTACCTCCTATCAACTCCTAACCTCTCATGCTGTAACTTTTCTTCCTCAGATTTACAGCTTATTAGTCTAGAGCGTATAAACTGGGATGTAAACATTTCATCATTTCAAATTCTTGTAGATTTTACTTGTCATTGAGTCTGCGTAGTGATCATTTTATGTCTATAAATTCTAGCTCAACAATTTTGAAGTCAGACCTTATATCTTAAGAAAGGGATGTCTAATGAACCTCAAATTTTCCTTTCTATCCTTTACTTCCTCTTCTTCTTTACTCCTGGATGATTTGATAGTTGTCCCACATGATGTATGAGCTAGTGTGATTTGCTGTAGTTTAGTTTTCTCTGACTTTTGTGAGTCATACTATGTCCTGTGCGGTCAAGTCTGAAGCTCTCTTCTCTTGATTGGTTACCTTGGTTTAAAGGTTTTATCAGGTGCTTGGCTGGTGGTCAACTTTCTGGACAATATGACATCTGTTTTTCTTAACTTATGCATACTACCTTTCTTCTATTTACTCCTCAATTACATCATCAAAATTTAGTTTTAGTTCAGCTAATGACTACACCACTTTGTTGTTGGCTCTTTCCTCTTTTTGATGGGGGCGTAGATGCAGGTGTTGTACAGTCTTTTCATTCATTGCTAATTTTTCTTACAGGTTGGTTTGACAAGCCCTGGCTTTATTGGTGCTGATGTTTGTCATCTAAATCTCCATAAAACATTCTGCATTCCTCATGGTGGAGGAGGTCCCGGAATGGGTCCAATTGGAGTGAAGAAGCACTTGGCACCATATTTGCCATCACACCCTGTGGTATGTCCTTGATAACACCAATTACTTCACTACATAACACTCTCTAGGTCCTGGTACCTCGTTCTTTGTTAGATTTATGTTTCTTAAAAATAATATTGTGATTATCAAACTTGCAAATATTTATCAATTCATCGGCCTGGGATTTTGTTTTATCTTTCTTGTTTAGTTTTCTTAATCATTGTGATTCTCCTGAAGGTACCAACTGGAGGGATCCCATCCCCCGACAAGAGTGAGCCACTTGGTGCTATTTCTGCTGCACCCTGGGGTTCAGCACTTATTTTGCCGATTTCATATACCTACATTGCCATGATGGGGTCTAAGGGACTTACAGATGCATCAAAGATAGCTATCCTGAGCGCAAACTACATGGCGAAGCGTTTGGAGGTCTTTGTTCTATTATGTCTCATATTCTATTTGAGTTGAATTTTCTGCTTTTCTGTTTCTCGGGCTTGCTATGCCTGTCTTAATTCATCATAGTTGAAAAAGTTTGTCCTGCAACAAGTGTTCAATTTGGGTGTTCTGCTTAGCTGATCATATTTTCTGCTTTGATCAACAGAAGCACTACCCAGTCCTCTTCCGAGGTGTCAATGGAACATGTGCCCATGAGTTTATCATTGACCTGAGGGGCTTTAAGGTAGTTTCTTTTTTGAATCATTTCTGATTCACTTCCTTTTTTACTGGTTGTTAATAGTGTACTAAATCTTGTGCGAGTCTTCACCTTTCAGAACACTGCTGGGATAGAACCTGAAGATGTTGCTAAACGTCTTATTGACTACGGATTTCATGGACCTACAATGTCTTGGCCAGTTCCTGGTACACTTATGATTGAACCTACTGAAAGTGAAAGCAAGGTATAATACAAGGATGCATATTGTATGATACAGGAAAAAGTTTCAGTAGTACACAGTATAGTTTTTTTATTTGGTGGTCCTGAAGTAGCTGTGTATTATGCAGGCGGAACTAGACAGGTTTTGTGATGCACTCATCTCCATCAGAGAAGAAATCGCTCAGATTGAGAAAGGGAATGTTGATATTAACAACAATGTTCTCAAGGTATATATGTGTTATTTTTTTCTTGTAAATTAGTTTTAAATGAAACATTTGCTGTTTGTACTGTTGCATAAATCAGGAGATATTAACCAAGACTTGTTTTGCAGGGGGCTCCTCATCCACCATCAATGCTCATGGCAGATGCATGGACAAAACCATATTCTCGGGAATATGCTGCATACCCTGCTCCCTGGCTAAGGAGTGCCAAATTCTGGCCAACTACAGGTCTTTACTATCTCTATTACAACTCCAATTTTAAACCTACAAACTTGACGTTAGCTAAATTCTGAAGTATTAGATTTTTTTCCTCTTTAGCGATACATTGAAATGTAGAGGTGTTCAGCAAAACATATACTTTACTGGTCAACGCATTTTCAAAACTTCCGAAACATACTAGCAACCACTACTGAAATTATGTCCTTAAATTTTAAACATCCAATCTTATACCTACATACACAATGTTTTTTTCCTTCTCGTTAATGATTATACAAAAATTTCATTTGAAAATTCATTAGTTTTCACATAATCATACTACATAATGACAGCCTCTAGACTACTAGCAACTGAGGACATGCAGGGAACTTTCTCTTTCCATGTCCTATTACAACGGAACTGCTCTAAAAGGCCGTTTTCTATCAAATCTTGTGTACTTGAAATTAGAATATCTGTTTTACACGCACGTGTTAGAAGAGAAAATGTGTATTCTTTCTGTCTCTGTTTGTCGCATAGGGCTCTCATCATGAATATAATGAATCTGTAGATCTTAGGAAGAAGATATTTGCAAGTTCATATGAATAAGATGATTGAAAGAAGCTCAAGAGTATCAGCTGAAATCTACAATTCTCGCATTTAATGACTATATTGCAATACTTCTTTTTATTGAACCAGACCTTAGTGGGATTTCACTGAGTATGTTGTTGTTGTAAACTATACATTTGTATTTATTATGTTCTTAATGAGCGTGAAATGAGCTAAAACAACTTTTTAAAAGGGGACAAAGGGAGTCTTATATCTTGGTATTGACGATAATCTACTTGTGATTGCATTTCAGGACGAGTGGACAATGTGTATGGAGATCGCAACCTGATCTGCACCCTTCTTCCAGTGTCAGAAATGGCTGAAGAAAAAGCTGCAACTGCTTAAGCCTCAACTGTTTCAGTGGTCATAAGTTCCTTTACAAAGCATGAAATCACCTTCTTCGTTGATGATCTTGTTGTACATACAAGTTTCATATTCATATACTTGGTGGTAGCTGATGACTTTCATCTTCTTGCCATATTGATGAAAAGCTGCTATATTAACAGATCATGTTGATCATTGCAGCTCACTTGTTGTAATCATCAATTCCTTCTTTCTCCAATCTATCTCTCTTTCATCACCTATGTTGCGCAGATTCTTCATTTCTCTTGACATACATGTGCCTAACGGATGTGACTAGAGTGTGGGTACTTCATGTGGTTTTTCTCAAAATATACCAAAATTTAGCAAAAAATATTTTCATGCAACTGAACTGGATACATACATGTGAACGAGTCTGGGCAACCATAGTTTATGATAATGCATCACATACTCAACATGTATGGCTAGGCAAAAACTTTCTTCAAGAAAAGCTTTAGGTCTATTCTTTTCGTTTATCTCCCAGGTGCTGGGATGTATTAGTCTAAAAATTATAATCTCGGAATAGCTTAGTCCACAAATTAAATGACTCCTTAAAGATCAGTGGAAAATCCTTCATACAAACTCTTGGAGCAAAAAATTTGTCGAAAAATTCATACGTAGCTATGGTGTAAACTGTAAACCTTTTGGGGTGCGTGACTACATAAATGAAACCATGGTTTCTTTTGGTGTAGTAAAGTGAAATATATTGCAAACTAAAAAGACTAGAAAGAGGGATTGGTCATAATTTTTTTATGTATATTATCTTGAAAATAGGATAAGTTTTACCTTTTTAATTTTATTTAATATAAATATTAGATTGAGTAAGCTTAAACAGAATGATATAAGATAGTAAAGACATATGCACTATTTATATTGTAGTTGATATTAATTCACTTGGGATTGAAGCGACATTACTATTACAGACTGGATAGTGGATACAAGAAAATTTTTCTAAGATATATTTTAGGGTAGAAAAAACATAAATATAATATTTAAAGAACTTAATAATACCTATATAACAATAGTTTATCCTTTTTCATACATAGTAACAAAATCCTTACAAAACACAATAAATTAGGTTTAATCACAGTAATAAAATGAAAATCAATAGGTACATGTAATCAAAATTCTTGATATTCCTTCCTTCATTTTCTCCTAATTAGTTTTTTTCAACTTCCACAATTCTCTCAATCTTTTCCACAATCTCCTTCTCTTTCATCACATAGCAATATTTTGTTGGTGGAGATGAGTTTTAAAAAGATAATCAACTAACGTTAACACAATTTTGCATACATATAACTTGGTATGTTGATGTCACGTCCGAGCCTACACCCTGGACATGACCGGCACTCGAGCCTACTACTGTCTATCTATCAAAGCCTCTAATACTATGAGGGGTGTCAGGACAAGACCCCCGATCATCCTAACAAAACTGAGATAAACAAGATAAATAAGGGATCCTCCGAAAGCAAAGAGGCTCACCAAACAACTCTGGAACTCGACTGGATCAACGAAGCGCTGGTTGATGATCCTGGTTACCTGTATTTGCATCATGAAACGATGCAGGCCAAATGACGTCAGTACATAGAATGTACAAGCATGCCAGGGAAAATCTAAAACATGACATAATCTTGAACTGAAACTGAAGAAACAACTTACCTCGTCTCAACTCAACTCAACCTTAACTCATTTCAATATAAAAGCAATAACAGTAATGCAATATAAAGAAAATCTTTTAAAATAGTAGATAACAACTCAATATATTGGAAAATACAATATAACTCAGTTTGTATGTAAAAATACAAAATAAACTCTGTTTGGGAGATTCTCTAACCGACAACCATCACTATGAGATATGTGATGATACAGTGTCGCGCCCACGCTGCTAGAACTGTCATATACCTTGCCTGGGTATAGAACTCCTCAACTAAGTAGATCCACTAGTCTATGCTAAAAAGCAATAAGGAATTATCTAAAAAGTATGACCCTTTCTACCCACGTTGGCTACATGGTTTATGGGGGCTGTGAGTTGTTAGAACTCTCCCCCGTATCGGTGCTCAATACTATCCCAAAATATAACTTAGCTCATATGTTTTAAAGAAAACATTTCCTCTTCCTCAACTTTGAGATTATTACTCAAAATATTTCTCTTAGAAGAGATAGTACTCAAAACTGCTCATGAACTCTTTTGGAAATCGATGTTTCCTCTCATCTTAAATGTAAAAACATTTACTATTGGGAATATTTTAGTTCCCATATATCCTTTTAAAGAAAATGAACTCAACTATACTCTTCCTCAAAACTCAAATGCTCAAGTCTTAAAACAAGTTTAAAAGTGTTTGCAAAAGACTTCTCAAAAGACTCGAAGGAACTCTGAAGACTTGACTCTTAACTCTCAAGGTTATGATTCATGTTATGAATGATTTCTAGATGTTTGGAAGTAGTTTAGAGTAGTTAGAATCAATAGGGACTGAAGAAATACTTTAAAGGAACTCACACGGGTTAAACAACTGAAGACAGGATGGGGCAGACGACCTTTGCACACTTAGTGGCGCCAACCCCTAAAATATTGAAGGGTGGTTGGGGCGCACTGGCTGGCGCAGGGAGCCCAGGCCCCAAAATACAGACCACCTTTGCTCGCGCATTGGTGGGGTGGCGCGCCAGCCTTTGTCCAGATTTCTCCGACGAATTTCTTTCTCATTTTCTGACCCTAGTTCGCCTAGAATCAAATGGTTTCTTTCCCACTCACTTAGATTCGAATACCCAACATAAGTACACAACAATCTACTCAACCAACCCTCAAATCACTAACTTTCATCTCAAGAATTCATCAAAACCCCAACAATCAAGATTACAAATGGAATTCCAAGAAAACTTAGCAAGAACTCAAATCCCTCCACCTCAAGAATGAAATTGCATTCAAATAGCATGATTGGAGTGTGGGTGAACGAACCCAGCACTATGAGAACTCACATACCTCTTAGGGATCAAACCCTTGGCGAAATTCCGCAACAAAACTTCAAGAACTTGACGAATGCCTTGAATCTTCCCTCCTTTCTCCTTTTTTTCTCTTCTTGAACTCTCTTCTAAAACCCTAAGCGTAAATTAGGATTGTAAAAATGAACCAAATCATATTTGACCCCAAAGTATTACTAAAAATCATTTTAATCTGATTGGGTAAGGAAAAGACCAAATACCCTTCATTAATTCGGGTAACTTTTCTTAACTGGATAGGCTAACTTCAAACATGCATATCTTTCTCATATGAACTCGAAACTTAGCAAACTCGGTGGCGTTGGAAATAGGATTCCCAAGACCTTTCCTTTGATATCTCATGGGTCACCTAAATCATCATGTACTGAAAGTTATAGTCGTTTGAAGTTGACACAAAACTCACAACTTAGGCATAACTTGCAAGAATCCTTAAATTAGTTATTTCCAATTTTTAGATCTTTCTAAGGAGAGATGTTACAATATCTCCCCCTTGGAAACATTCTTCCTCGAATGAGATTATTCTAAGCAGAAATGAGGGTGGAAACATCTACACCCAACTCAAACATCCAATATGCAATTTAACACACTCAACATATTAATTTAAAGAGTACCAAGATAGAATTAGTACCTTGATTTGGTTCTTCGGACTCAAAGAGATGTGGGTATCTCTTCTTCATATCCTTCTCAGCCTCCCAAGTAGATTCCTCAACAAACTAGTTCCTCCATAAAACCTTGATTGATGCAACC
Organism: Solanum tuberosum; assembly: GCF_000226075.1. Classification (NCBI taxonomy): domain Eukaryota; kingdom Viridiplantae; phylum Streptophyta; class Magnoliopsida; order Solanales; family Solanaceae; genus Solanum; species Solanum tuberosum. Next base: position 349,319 of record NW_006239261.1, on the reverse strand, counting down.
TCCCTGGTTCTCAACTTGCGAACCTGACGATCAAGTATCTAAACAGGAATCTCCTCATAAGATAGGTTGTCCTTAATACCAATATTTTTAATAGGTATAATAAGTGAAGGATCGCTCATACACTTCTTCAACATATAAATATGAAATACCGGATGGACTGTTACTAATTCTTGCGGTAGCTCCAACACATAGGTTACATTGTCAATCCTCTTGGATATCTTGTAAGGACTAATATACCAGGGACTAATTAAGCTTCCCTTTCTTGCCAAACCTCATAACACCCTTCATGGGTGAAACCTTCAAATAAACCCAATTATCCACCTCAAACTCCAAGTCTCTTCTCCTAACATCTGTATATGATTTCTGACAACTCTGCGCTATTTTCAACCTTTCTTGAATAGTCTTCACCTTCTCCATAGCTTGATGAACCAAGTCTGGTCCTATCAACCCAACCTCAAACCATCCAATAGGAGATCTACATCTTATCCCATAAAGACCATTTGGATGCTAGAGTGATAACTATTGTTGTAAGCAAACTCAATGAGAGGTAAGTGCTCATCCCAATTACCCTTGAAATCGATCACACACGCCCTCAACATATCCTCTAAAGTTTAAATTGTACGCTCTACTTGACCATGAGTCTGAGGATGAAAAGCAGTACTCAAATTTACCTTGGAACCCAAACCCTTCTGGAAAGACTTCCAGAATTGTGTGGTGAATTGCGCACCTCTATCTGAAATGATGGACACCAAAACACCATGAAGTCTGACTACCTCTTGAATATATAACTTGACATATTTTTATGCTGAAAAAGTAGCCTTTATCGGTAAGAAATGGGCTGATTTAGTCATTTGATCTACAATCACCCAAATCGAATCATGATGTCTGCGAGACCGTGGCAACCCAGTAATGAAATCCATATTGATCATCTCCTACTTTCATTTCAGAAGGTCTATGTTCTGAGCCATACCACCGGGCCTCTGGTGCTCTACCTTGTTTTGTTGACAATTCGGTCATTTAGCAACGAACTCTGCAATACTCTTCTTCATACTATTCCACCAATAGACTTCTCTCAAGCCACGATACATTTTTGTGGAACCCGGATGGATAGAGTATCTAGAGCTATGAGCTTCCTCCATGATCCTCTCTTGAAGTTCATCCACCCTTGGCACACACAATCTACCTTGATACCTCAATACCCATCCCCCCTTGTTCAAAAGTCATCACTTTCTGCCTATGAACAGTTAAGTTGCCTTCAATTCAAGCAAAACAAGGTCTTGGTCTTGTTTCTCTTTCACTTCTGACACTAATGATGATTCAGCCCCATTCATCACCACTACTCTACCTTTATTGGAATCCAACAAACGGACTCCCAATCGTGCAAGTTTGTGCACATCTTTGGCTAATTTTTTCTTGTCTTCCTCGACATGGGCGGTACTATCCATAGACAACCTGCTCAAGGAATCAACAACAATATTAGCCTTACCTGGGTGATATTGAAAACTCGTGAGATCGGTGAACACATGTACATGAACACCATAAAGATAGTGACGCCATATTTTCAAAGAAAACACTATTGCAGCCAACTCTAGATCATGGGTTGGGTAATTCCTCACGTGAATCTTAAGCTTTCTGGAGGCATAATCTCTAACTTTGCCATTTTGCATCAATCACAACCCAGTCTGACTCTGGACGCATCACAATACACAAAAAAACCTTGCGTACCTTCTGGTAAGGTCAATATTGGGGCAGTAGTCAACCTAGTTTCAATTCCTGAAAGTTTTTCTCACAAGCTTCAGACCATTGGAACTTTAGTGTCTTTTGAGTCAACTTAGTCAACGGGGATGAAATAGATGAAAACCTCTCGACAAACCTCCTATAATAACCAGACAATCCCAAGAAACTCCTAGTATAAGTTGGAGATGTGGGTTTAGGCCAGTTCTGCACTGCCTCAATCTTCTGAGTGTCAACTCGAATCCCCTCACCTGAAACAATGTGGCCTAAGAATGCCACAGACTCAAGCCAAAACTCACACTTTGAGAATTTAGCATACAACTCTCTATCCTTGAGAGTTTGAAGAACTACTATGAGATGACTAACATGATCTTCCTCATTCCTCGAATAAATCAAGATGTCATCAATGAATACAATAACAAACATATCAAGATAAGGCTTAAACACTCTGTTCATAAGATCCATGAACGTTGCAGGGGCATTAGTCAACCCAAAAGACATAACTATAAACTTGTAATGACCGTAACGGGTCCTGAATGTTGTCTTAGGAATGTCACTTTTTCTTACTCTCAACTGATGATAGTCAGATATGAGGTCTATTTGTCACGACCCGAGTCTAGGCCCCGGATGTGACACAACATACTTGACCCCGAAGGGATCTCGTACAAGCCTCTTAGCATTCATAACATTCGATATATATAAATAGTGAGGAATCAAAACTTATTTAAATCTAAACTATCAAAAACTTCATTTAAAATCTTTCAAAAGACACAATAGAAGTCTAAGTCTCACATGGCCATCTTAACAATGTACTCGAAAACTAAAGTAGGGACATGACCCTTTACAATCAAAAGAACTAGAATTGTCTATTACATAAAAAGGAAATAAACTTCGAAAAGACAGTTGTCCTCGATCTATGAGGACGTACCACTCTAGCCTTGGAGGAATAACAATCCAAGCACTTCAATCCTAGCTAGAATCAATCACTTGCTGGAACCTACACTTGTAGTAAAATAAGAGAAATATGGGTTAGCACACAAAAATGTACTAAGTATGATAACCATGCAAAAATATGCTTTAAAAGGGATATTTTGGTTGGAAACCATGCATTATGCCACTTTTTAGAAATATCATGTTCAATAGCATAAGAGACATACAATACAAGCATAATCATACAAGTGATAATACCACATTTAGACAATATCATCACGTAAACCATTACCTTCACCTTAAGTAACCCTCATGCTATACCTTGTGCAATGCATGGATAGCGTCGCATACCACCATCCACACTAAGGCATCACATTAAGGTCACCTAAAGTGAACTTACCATTCATTCCTTTTCACCTTTACACAATATCCATACATAAAAGACATAACATTTCATAAGACATGACAAGAGAAAATAACTCATAATATAACCCAAGTATAGCATGCATCATCACATTAAGCATTTAAGAGTCAACATCCTCCAATAACTTCATTTAGAGGACTTTCATACATTAGTCATTAGGACTTAGAGAACTCACTATGACCCTATCAAAGCCTACTCGTGCAATGTATATATGACATCCCATACTACCACCTACATTTCATAGAACCTCTCAAGAAACCATAATGCACATCTCACATGATGGGAATAAGCGTTTAACTGACATAGACCATGCAAGCTAGACATGGAATCCGGTGTCATACAGCCCTACACCATAAAAAAGTGTTCCACTTGCCTAAGGTAGAATGGTAACATAAGCTAAGATGGAATCCGCTAGCTAATATCCTATGTAGGCACATAGTTATGGGATAAGAAGATGTTCCTTGGAACTCTAACATCGATTCTAGAGTCTTTTTTACCTTAGATCATTTATGAAAAGAATGCCTTAAGCCTATCAATTCATATCCATCAAGTCAAGACACATTCATTACTCATTTATGAAAGGAATGCCATAGCCTATCGATTCATATTCATCAAGTCAAGAGACATTCATTATACAAGAAAGGATGCCTAAGCCTACTACTTCAAGTTAGAACATTACATCATAGAAGCCCTTCACATTTTATCATCATCATTCATGAGTGTCAAATTGAGAATTAGCCTTTCAATAATAACACAAATACCTTCAAGACATGATCACCTTAACTTCATTGAATTCACATTCATATACTTAGTAAGTAAACACCTCCACCTTTCAAGTGGATCAATAGTTCAAGCACAATTCTACTTCAACATGAATATTTAGTCATAACTTGCCTTCAAGGCCATAAATCTCAAATCATCAACACACCAACAATTTACCATAATTAAGGCATAGGTAATGATACAATTCAATAACCCAAAGCAATTTAGACATATTACCATCATAAGCTTTCATAATCAACAAACTCATTTCATAAAGGCACAATTTAGGAATTGAGAGAAATCACGGGTTCATGGAGTATTTTCATCATAAATCATCAATTAAACATCAATACAATCAATATATGATATTAGAAACCATTTAAAATTGTTTGAAGAAAGAACCCATGAGATTGAGTAAAACCCTAGGTTTTTCATGAACTTGAAAACTTTGAAAAACTTCTTTGAAATTGACTCTAGGGTGAAAGATAACCCTAGATGAAGGATAACCATACCTTTACTAAGATTCCCCAAGAAATTTCATGAATAAATACTTGAATCCAAACCCTAGCTCTCACTTCTTCTTCTTCCTTGAGTTAGAGAGAGAAATATTGAGAGAGGAAGAACTTTGGGGTTTTGATTAATGGAGTAGATGAAGTTTTTTAAGACTTGAAACTATTTATATTTATGATATAAACCATTTAAAATAAACCCCACATAATAAAACATTTAAATAAAATTACTTAAAAACCCCTAACTTGGGCAGCCCCATTAGGGACCAAGTTCACTTCTACGGTTCGTGAAGGGGGACCACGTCCCGTGGTGGTGCCCGTGGTCCTCTAGGCAGTGTGCTCATTTGCCTTGCCAAGCCCCAAGATGCTAAGGCATCTTCACGGCCACTTCTACGGGCCGTGGTCAAGACCACTAGCCGTGGAGTGGTCCGTGAATTTGGGGTAGTAGCTTGGCCACAAGGCCTTGCCTCCCATGCCACCAAGTGATATTCACGACCACTTCTACGGACCGTGGTCAAGACCACTGGCCGTGAAGTGGTCCGTGGACTTGGGGCAGTGCTTGGCCAAGGTTGGGCAGCCTTGGCCTTTGGCTTAGGCCTTGCCCCCTTGGCTTGACACTTGCCCTTGCAACCCTTAACCAAACCTAAAATGGTCTTTCAACTATGGAGTCTAACACGTACCTTGACGTTGACCCTCACAATTAGGCTCTAGTTCATCCTATCATTTTTCAGGTCGTTATACTATCTTAGAAAAACAAGTAGCACCCTGAAGTTGATCGAATAGATCATCAATTCTTGGAAGAGGATGCTTATTCTTGATAATAACCTTGTTAATTAGTCGTAATCAATACACATTCTAAGTGAACCATCTTTCTTCCTTTCAAATAAGACTGGAGCAATAAATATGGGAACTGATAAATATTATTAGAAAGATGATAAAGAAGAAGGAGGCAGAGAATTTGAAAGATGCCTTCATCTTTTCAATTTTTTTCTCTCTCTCACTCTGTTTCTTTGTGGAAAATAAGTGGGAGAGATGATTGTAATGGGGAAGTAGTGGCTAGTTGGTAAAGTGCATAGTGGTTATATGTAATGAAATATGTACGGGTTGAATTATACATCTATTTGTTGATTCAACAAACGAATCAAATATTATAACTCAACATGTCAAAATGTAACATAATTTCATATGTACAAAATCAAATTTGTAGATTTGGAATTTTGTTAATTCAAAGGAGCAAAGTTGGATCATATTAAATGATGATTCCTTATTTGATTCGAGCAAACACTAAAAAAGTAAAAGTCATAGCATGTTAATTGAATTAATCTATTTTTATCACAATTAATTTTGATTCAATTTATTCATTTAACGCCGCTAATTAATTTATATATTCTAATTAACTTAGATTTGAGACTTGGTGCATTGATTGACTAACATGATGTCTTAAAGTACCAATATTACATAAAAATGGAATCATTAAGTAATATCTTGATGTAAAGATTACTTATATATCTTCCTTCATACTTGGGCATTTTGATTTTTGAATGAAAATCATAATAATGAATATTTGATAGTTTATAAGGACTGATCAAACTAAAAGTAACATATTATTCAATTTTCTTTGTTGTGACACTATAAATGTAACTTATTAACTTTTGTTCAATAATTTATAAACTTTTAAAAAAATATAAATTGTACAAGATAAGTCTAATTGAACGAACTCAATTAAGAAGACATTAACAGGAGAAATCAATTTGTGACCTCTATTTTGGAATACCAAATGGTGGTGCACCAACACAATCACACTTACACTTAACATAAACATAATTAACAAGCAACTCAAACAATAATATCCTTTTACTTGTCTATAGCCAAGTTTCTTATACCATATTATGATACTAACTACATATAACTTGATAAATAAGACAGAGTACATGAGAGAATACACAGAATTCCACTAGGTCTGACATAATATTTCTAACATCATATGAGTGGTTGAGATGTAACTCATACACCACGTACAATTCTGAAACTAAAAAGATCATAAAAGCAATAAAAGTATGCATGACTTTTCCCTCGAACCATGAGGACTCACCAATCTAAGTGGTCAATAGCGGAGCAAGCCACCTAAGTACGCCTGAATGGAGGAGCGTCGAATACTATATTATGAGACAAGATAGGTACAAATATGTATTAGTATTATGAATGCACTAAGTATGGGAAATAAACATAAACATGATATCATAATGAGTTAGAAACGTGAATTTACAAGACCAAGTAAATACATAAGGAAGTTTAAATGTCAAATCAAAAAGTGTATACAAGGTCAATGCATCTTCAAATCATAAAGAAAGATTTCATAAAACCTTTGAAGAAAATATAAGTCATTTGTGGGATATTTACCGTGAACCAACAATAAGACCACGTGAGCTATAACATGGAATCTGGTGTAATCATCACACTTAGGGGTGTGCATCATTTGTATTAAACTGAAAATCAAACCAAATCAGACTGAACTCTTATATGGATTGTTTTTTTTTGTTTGGTTTTGGATTAATAATTTACTTTGTTTGGTTTTTTGGTTTGGTTTAAAATGTTAAAAATATAAACCAAAAAATCAATGAGAGTCTACTTGCCAATGTAGAACTCCATATCATTCATTATTGCTAAGGTGGATACACTAGGTAGGTCATTTAAGACAATCCTATGGGTGCATGTAGTTAGGGACTAGGAGATTGCTTCATGAGACTCGACCTCTACTAATGGGAGAACCTCCATCTCAAAATCCTTTCGATGCTAATATATAATCCCAACGAAAAAGGCATCATCATAATTATCATGAAAATACTTGGAAAGTCAACGATTAAGACTACCAATTCAATTTTAAGTCATATTAGAGTATCTCCTTTCAATAACATGATTTCGTAAGCTTGTTCATATATAAGACACTTCCTTTCTAAGCAGCTAAATATGATTTCTTTCATATGTGAGAAAAACTTTCACAAATCATTGACACTTTATCTTAAAAGTATCCTTTAGTCATAAATCATTACTTTCATAAAACATGCATAAATTCATAATCATAATCCATAAGTTCATAAACATAATTCATATCCATAAAATAGGCATAGACATGTGTTCATGTGAAATCAATAAAAAATATGTAATTGTATCAAATTATGCATAATAAGATTGAATATAAGCAATTGAATAACAATAAATTAAACCCATAGAGAATCACATGAAACCCTAAGAGAATTAGGTGAAATTGAATTGGAGATTTGAGTTTCATCTTGGAACCCAGTGGATGAAAGGGATTCGTTGATGAATTCCCATATACCTTAGCAATCATAGCTCATGAAGCCCTTGAAACCCTAGTTCTTTACCTTGGAGCTCTCGAGAGAATTTGGAGAAGAAACTCTTGAGAGATATTGTGAGTTTGAGTGAATGTGAGGAAATGAGTATTGTTTTGAAGAGTAAAAGAAGTTATAAAGGTATTTATAGGGCCAAAACGACGTATTTTAGGAGTTAATTTTAGGTAGAAAAAGACCAAAACACCCTGAATTAAAAACTGTCAGAAGACCTTACGACTTCGACATACATACCATACTAGTCAGTCGTAGAACACTTACTAGGACTCAACATTTTTGATCGATTTTTGTGAGATCTTCCTACGACCCGTCAAATGTTCTACAGCTTGTAAACCCGATCCGTAGAACCTATGTTTCCCAAAAATTCTCCAAGTCCAAAAACACTTCTAATGATTTGCCTTCTACAAACCGTGGGAGTTCATACGACCTACCCTATTCATCCGTAAGTCATCATTAGAGACTTGGCGTTTATCAAAATTTAACTTAAGTTCCATGAAAAGCTTTCTATGAGTAGTAGAGGTTCCTACGAACCGTAGATAGGTTATGTGGAAACTGCACTAATGCACTTTTCTGAGACTTTTCTTTTCCAATTTAACTTTCCAATTACTGAGGTGTTACAATAAAGTTTTCTTTCCACTCATGTTTTACACATTTTCAACATCATGCCTCCTAGAAGAGCCTATCTTAGAAGGAATATGAATGAGGAGAAACAAGCACATATAACTCCAACAGATCCTTTAGGTGAACATGTTACTCATGTTGAGTTTAAGGCTACTTTCCCAGTGATAGCCCAATCTATGACTGCTCAGCCAACCGAGAAGTTACGGCCCCTATTAACCTGGATGTTGGTACGACTGTAACTAGAGTTCAGGACTTCACTCGAATGAACCCTCCAGAGTTCCATGGGTTTATGGCGGACAAGGATCCACAAGAGTTTATTGAGGGTATTTAGAAGATTATTGGGATTATGAGAATCACTCCAATCGAGAGTGCAAATTTGGTTGTGTATCATTTGAATGGAGTGACTAAGATTTGGTATAAATTATTAAGGAGGAAAAGTTGTCGATGCAGGTCCATTGGATTGGGAAAATTCAAGGGTGCTCTTTCCACCTGAGTAGAGAGAGAGACTAAGGTTAAAGAGTTCATAAATCTAAGGCAGGGTAACATGACAGTGAATGAGTATTCTTTGAAGTTTACTCGATTCTCCAAGTATGTTCCGACTACGGTGGCCGACTCTAGGGCCCGTATGAGTAAGTTCGTCTCTAGTGTTTCTAAGATGATCATGAAGGATTGTAGAACTGCGATGTTTATTAAGGAGATTGATATCTCTAGGTTGATGACACATGGTTGATTAACGTTTCAAAGACACTTCATCCAGTTCTAAGCGTCAACGGTCGTTAATCAGTATATAACCCAACTAAATGAGTTGGGGTCGAATTCCACAAAGAGCGGTACGCGTTTGAGATTCAGTAGTAAAGTGTGAACATGTTCAAATCAGCCATATGAATAGAAAATATATAATAAAAACATCATTCAAATCAGGGAGTGACACGAATGTCAAATGGGGGGTTTGGTTTGAAATTATCAACTACAAACAACAATAAACAATACGAATTAACAATAGTGAGACGGGTTCTTGGGATGTGATTCGATTATAGGCTAATATAGACAAATAAGTAATTGCAACTATTAAAAAATAACTAGATATTAGTGAGTAAGCTAGACTATAGAGGAGGTAAACTTTCTCTCGAACAATTTACCCCAAATCAAGTTGATTTCTCTTAAACATCAACAATCATGCAAAATAAGAACAACCCACACCTTAGTTCATTCACTCTCTCGAGCTGAATATGTGAAAAAGGGTTTAGGATTCACTCTCTCGAGCTGAACCCATGCCAACCCAATACCCACAGAGCATCAATCAAACACCTTAGTTCTAAAATCTCTCTCTCGAGCAAGCCAAGAACACAAAGGTAGAACTGTATTTGCAACTAAAATTCTTAAATTAAACCACAATAAATGATATAACTCACTTCTAAATAGCATTTAAACTAACAATTAGA
>NW_006239261.1:336273-339451 GCF_000226075.1 Solanum tuberosum | reverse complement strand
TTTTGAGGTTCTTGAATATGTAGGGCCAGTGGCTTGTAGATTGGCTTTACCTCCTAATCTATCAGGTGTTCATCCGGTATTTCAATTGTCCATGTTGAAGAATCTCAAAGACCCACTTCCAATTTCTCAAAAGTGAAAAACTTCAATTCTTCAAAGCTTAGGAAAACTAGAGAAAACTTGTCTTACAGTTCAAAACTCAAAAATATGTTAGTATATTATGATATCAGATGCTAAACTAAATGTTCAAAAATGTATTTATAGTCGCCAAAAATGTGTTGCAAAGAGTCACTCGACGAAGTAAGTCGGGCTCGCCGAATCATTCGGCGATCCACCCTTTGGTCATTTCCATCGCCCTTCTGCCTTGGCATTCAACAACCTCAAGGTCTGTAACTTTGGGCGATCTAACTCTGCATCGCGGAACCACTCGACGATCCGCCGACTGCTCCTTTCTCTCGTTGGTTCTTTCCTTCAGGGGTTGGTGCACTGGAACTTTAGGCGGTCAAGTAGCCATTCGGCGACTCGCCAAGTGGACTTGGCGATCACCAGGCTTGCATTTCTTCATTCTTTCAGCTCGCTTCATTTCTTTTTGTAAATTAGTGTCCTTGCTTTGTTCGTTAATCCATATACCTGGAAATCAAGGGTTTTACATAAGTTATTGGCACAAAATAAGCATTTGAGGACACTAAACCTATATAAATAAAGCCCTAAATGAGTCCAAATCTCAGACTCATCAATGGTCAATGGATTAAGGAGAAAAAGTTTAAGGAGAGTGCTAGGGAGACTAAGAGGGCTTGGAAAGATAGTGTGCACTACTCTCATGAGAAATTAGAAGGTGGGTAGTCGATCTTAGTTTTGTCAGAAATATTCAGGCCTGGCCCCATCTTTTGCTAGTACTCTAGTGCTAAATTTAACAAGGATAGGGCGCTAGGCTATAAGTCATAGGGCAACATGTCTAGTGGACATTCTTTCCCCTCGTGTGACAAATGTGTGATAAGAACCATCCAAGAGAGTGTATGACCGGTACTGGTAGGTGCTTTGGATTTGATAAGACTGGTCATCGATTGAGGGATTGCCCATTGGACACAAACAAGGGCAAACATGTTTGTCACCAGGCTCACCTTATGCTTCAGCATGTCACATGATTCATCAGGGTACCTCATCTAGGACTAGTGGCTGACAACTTCAAAACAAGTTTTATTCTTTTCATACTCAATAGGATTCCCCTGATGTAGTCACTAGTATGCCTCGAGTCTTTCAGTTTGATGTTTATGCCTTGTTAGATCCATAAGCCACACTTTCTTTCGTAACTCCTTAGATTACTATGAAATTTGATGTCAGTTTTGAATTATTATCAGAACCCTTCTCACTCTCTACTCTTGTTGGTGAGTCAATTTTAGCTAAATGGGTATATGAGATTGGGTACCAAGTCAATAAGGTATGTAGACACCTAGAGACCACTATAGGTCATAACTGTATTAGAAAACATAAAACTCTTAGCATATATGTACGTATGAGAGTGAGACTTATGATTTCTAGAGGTATGTTATAGATTGGTGAGGTGGTTATGCATCTGTAAGGCGAGGATGAATATGAAACTCATTTGACTTGTTGCATTAGGACAAGTGTGTCGAAGTATCTTTTTGCATTATGATAAGTATGTTGAATTATCTTATTGTATTATGGAAAGTGTATTGTATTGATTTGTTGCATTTTAACAAGTATATGATGATTTATATTGATTAAATGTCTAGTGGTGTTAAAAGAGTAGTACCCGCTTAACTCTTGCAATTTGAATTCCCTTATAAATGCTAGGTGTGGTTGAACTATCTTATACGTGATAAGTCTATGGGTGTGAATTGTGAATATATTAAAGAAGTGGTGATGTTGTGATGAATGTGCTATGTGTGTTAACTATGTGCAAATGTTTGTCTATATGTTCTATGAATGTGATTATATATTTGCTACTAATCTTAGTCGATCCTAAAACGCTGATGCTACTTCTGCACTTTATTTTGAGTGCAAATTGTGATCTAGAGGTGTCTACCATCCTCATATTTAGTTGAGTTGCTTCTAGATCTGAGGATGAACTACTTCTGTTTGAGGTGTCACAAATCCTTTTATTTGTTGATGTTTTTCTTCTTAGATCATTAAGACTCCTTATTTATTAGTTATTACTATTCTTAGATTTGTTAGTTAGATGCTCTAGTACAATGACTTTCAGATTCTGGGATTGTAATAATTAGACTTTCGCATTTATCTATTCATTTAAGATTTAGACTTTATCATGTTGTGCTTTCAATTTTTGACTAGATTAGTAGATGAATGCATGATTTAGGATATTAAGTGTTAGTTCACTCATCGGGGGTTGATGTGGGTGCTACTTATGCGATTTGGATTGTGACACTTTCACCATTGCAACCTCCAAAGCCCCAATAAATAGGGATGAACATAAATCATCAAAAACTCAATTTCAAATCAAAACAAAATTTACTATACCAAATTTTTATTGCAATAGCGGACCAAACTTTAAAAGTTCAGTATTTAATATCTATTTTTAATTGTCGATTACCTAACTATCGAAATTGAACTTTAGAAATACCAAGTCGATTATCAAATGCCCACCCCTAGGTATCTCTATTTTATTATATATAAATAATATAACGAATAATTGAGATGTATTGATTGACCTATGCCGATAAATTTACAATATTAAAAATTGAGAGTAAAATCTAACCTCTATACATGGATGACTAACATGTTAAATATTGGAGAAATAATGAACATACCTTGCTAAAAATATATTTTCCTTCAATTCAATAATTACTTAATTATTATTGTACGAAAATCTGATTTATCGAACTGAACTTTGAAAGCTCATCGTTGATATCTACTTTCAATTATCGAATTATCAAATCAAACTTTGAAAATACCGAATGCCCACTCCTAAGTAGGGGTGTTCACGGGTCGGTTTGGATAGGTTATTGGTAAAAATCAAAACCAAACCAACTTAATCGGTTCTAAAATTATCAAAACCAAACCAAATCAAATATAATATACATTTATCGGTTTTGTGGTTATCGATTTCGGTTTGGTTCAGTTATTCGGTTGTTAACCATACACAAAAATAAAAGAAACAATTCATTCAAAATGTGAAAAAAGTGACAACAATCCATTCAAA
>NW_006239261.1:305693-336092 GCF_000226075.1 Solanum tuberosum | reverse complement strand
ATAAATGTTTCATCTTGGGCATTTTTGCTTTCAATAAGTAAATTATAAAGAAATTTTAATGAAAATATGTATAAGATCTTTAAAATTGTTTATAAAAATAATATATTAAGTATATATATTAATAAAATATATGTATATAATTCATCGATTCAGTTCGGTTATTTCTTCGATTTTTTTCGAATAAAACCATAACCAAACCAAATACTACCGATTTTCCAAAATCTAAAACCAAACCAAACCCAAATAAAATCGGTTTTATTTTATCGATTTGATTTAATTTAATTTTTCAGTTTGAATCGATTTTTATCCAAACTGTGAACACCCCTGCTCCTAAAAACAAGTGTATTTAACTTCAATTTTAATAAGACATGTATGAACTATAGTAGCAACTCTTATTGGAGGGAAGAGAGAAAATAAAAATATGGAGCAGTTAATTTAATTCCACCACCATCCCTTTTCCCCTTTTTCTCTCTCTCCTTAGCTTGAAGAAGAAGAGTTAAGAGTTTTGTACTAGCAACCAAGAAGGCAAGAACTGTACAAAGTTAACCGAATCTTCCTTCTTCCCCCTTCCATCGCCCCCCTCCCCACCCCCCTTTTTATACCCACCCTCTTTGCCCGTATCCCCAAATTCTCTCACAAATATTGAGTCTTTTTTCATTCTCTCCCTTCCATGATACTTCACCATGTCCAAAATGAAGCATTTACTCAGGAAACTTCATATCGGCGGTGGTGTGGCCGATAATCCTCCTCACCTTGCCCCTCATCACACCTCTCCTACTCATCAACCACTTCCTGTACTTGATCCGAATCAGCAAACTAACCGGTTTGAACAATCTGGGTCAACTTCATCTTTGTCTCCTCAAACGACGCCGGCATCAGCAGCATTGCCCAGAGTCCCTGAGATGAATTCGGCTTCGGCTTCTGATTCTGCTGATTTTAATTACTTTGAGGAGGAGTTTCAGGTTCAATTGGCTTTGGCGATCAGTGTTTCTGACCCAGATTCTCGTGAAGATCCGGAAACGGCCCAGATCAAAGCAGCCCAAGAGATAAGTTTAGGATGTTCGCCTTTGGAAAATCCTGTGGAGTTCCTTTCACTTCGTTATTGGGTATATTCGAATCCCCCTTCTGATTATTTAATATTTTGATTGTTTTTTTCTTAATTGCTTTTGCAAATTCTCAATTTAGGTTTAATTTCCATTTTTTTGCTTATTGATGCTACATTGAGGAATTTACTTGTTCTGATACTTTACATGGAAAAATACTGAAACTCTGCTTCAAATTATCCTAATTTGCCAATAAATTATGTTAAAATTGGACTGCTTGACCTTTGTTTTTTTGGTTGTATGGTGGACAACTGACTAGGTAAGGGGAATAGTGTGATTGGAATGAACTCCTATGTATGAAAGACTCCCACTAATACTATTTGGTTATACACCTCGGTTATATCGAACTGCCACTTGTGCTTCTATGTGATTACAGTTTTTAGTTTTATATTTAGTTTTAGTTCTTGTGGGATTTCACTGGTATGTTGTTATTGTATAGGCGTACTTCCATATTTAAATCATAAGCCTCTTGTACTGGGATCAAGCTATAAGCTCAGATATTTGAACTTGAGAGTCAATTAAATTTGCTTAAAATTGTAAGTAGGCATCTATTCAGTTCATTGTAAATTTGTGAGTATACACAGTCCTCATCTCCACCTTACTCATGTTCTTTGTGTTCACTTTGATGTATGACGTAATCATCAATCCTATCGACCCTGGGGAATACAGCTAGAACAGTTTTAACCTACATTACAGAAACGACATCTAAATTTTGGTTTGTATACGTGTCTTTGTCTAAAAACTTTTTAATTCGTTCTATTTTTCTCTGATAATCATCTACATATAAAATCATTTTAATATTCTTTATATGAATACAATGAGTACAAGTTCCAACTATGAACTATGGGCTCATACTAATTGCTATTATTCGCTTTCCTCCAACGCCGTTTGGTTAAGCCAGCTGTTTCAAGTGACTCCACTCTCCAAAAGTTAGATATCTTTTAATGTGTCACTCAGTTGGGATCTTGTTATGTTTAAGTTTTAGATTACCTCACTATAAATGCTCTATCTTGTAACCGTCGTCGTGTTAATTGGACCGCTATCCTTCCACCTACATTTGTACTTTATTGATCCATTAATGAGAACCTCCATCTGTGCACGACTCTTACTTTTTTTTGGCTGGACTCGGATACTTAATTGATAAAGTAAAAACTTTCCCTTAAATGTTAATTAAGCAATAAAACAACAAGTATCTAATTTCTAGCTGCTTCACTATCACAAGTTGTCTATTTAACTGTATTTGGAACTTTTTTTTTGATAATCGTGGTGTTCGGGTCAGCTTGCGTGCACTTCGACTAATTCCACGGGATACATGCCACCTTCCACAAGTACCCGCTAGCTCTGTCCATCAAGGATACGACAGAGGGAAATAAATCATTTAGTGTTTTTTTTTAATCTTTGTTGGGATTTGAACCTGATACCTCATGATTCTCAACTCACCCTATAGACCACTAGGTCACACCCTTGGGTGCACTAACCCTATTTGGAACTTAAAGTTGGATGCAATATATTCCACTTAAAATGCTTTACAAATTTGAAGTGAAAACAATTTGATTCATAACTAAAATTAAAAATAACCATTTCTATCGATATAACATGTCTTTAACAAGTAATATGATAGGTTATTAATACAAAAATATTGTTTTTTTTTAAACTGGTAACTTTAGTCTATATATCCACATGTATATTACAACAAAAGTGCAGTTCCCCTTCAAAAGTATTACAACTTACAGTGTAAAACAGTCTTAATCTAAACTGCTACCTATAAGCAATCTAGCACATCAAAGATGTCTTCTTCCCTAGTTAATATATCTTGTTTACACCAAAAATAGAAAAGAGCTAAGCAATTCATCTTGTTCTTCTGTAAGCTATTCTGCCCATTTTCAAAACTCCCGTTGTTTCTCTCTGTCCAAATTGTCCACCAAATACATGCTGGGACAAGTTTCCATTTCTTCTCCTTATCAGAAGCATTTCCATCTCTATTCCAGCTGCTTAGGACTCCTTTAATGCTCCCTTTGAAAAGATATAATTATATAAAAGCTTATAGGTATGTCAGATACTAAGAATTCAACATAATTTACTGTTTTGGTTTCGAGTTTCCTTCTTCTGTACATAGAAGGAAAAAACTAAGTCATACATTCAAAAGTATTGTTCAGACAATGCATCTTAATGTTTCAGCTGAATTATTCAGTTTAATAAACATCAACCATTTCTTAAAAAAATAAAATAGATATCAACCTTAAGACGTTAGACTTCGAAATTTTAGTTTTATCAAATAGTTCCTCTATAACAATTAACAATATAAGCTTGGAGGTCAAATTGAATTGCATTCTTCGTCATATGTAGTAACAACACATCAGTGCAGTAACAAATAGATGTGTTCTCTCTCTCTTGCTGCACCGTCTTAATTAGGTGTTATTAGATAATAGAATTTTTAGTAGGTGTTTGTGTTTTAGCTATTAGTTGCTTCATATGGGTTTGACTTAGTTATCTTCAGAAAACGAAGTTTTCTACCTTCGTTGTTTTATCTTGGACTATTAGGCGAAATGAATTTTATAATGTAGGTTTATTTGATTCAATCTGATTGAAACTCAAATTTCTGAACATTAAAACATATTACCCAACCCTAAGACTTTTTTTTGAGAAGTTACCCAAACAAACATTGACCTTTTCTTAAAAAAATAAACAAATATCAACTTTCAGAGGTTGGACTTTGAAATTTTAGTTTTATCAAATAGTTCCTTTATAACAATTAACAATATAAGCTTGGAGGTCAAATTGAATTACATTCTTCTTCATCTGTAGTAACAACACATCAGTGCAATAACAAAATAGATGTGTTCTCTTTCTCTGCACTATCTTAATTAGGTGTTATTAAGATAATAGAAGTTTTAGTACGTATCCTTTCTCAAAAAAAAGAAGTTTTAGTAGGTATGTGTTCTCAAGAAAAGAAGTTTTAGTAGGTATTTGTGTTTAGCTTTTACTTGTTGCTTCATGTGGGTTTGACTTAGTTATCTTAAGAAAATGGTGTTTTCTACCTTTGTTGTTTTGGCCTTGATTATTAGGAGCAACGAATTTTGTAATGTAGGTTTATTTGATTCAATTTGATTGAAACTCAAATTTCTGAACATTAAAGCATATTACCCAACCCTAAGACTTTTTTTTTTTTTTGAAAAGTTACCCAACCCTAAGACTGGTTTACTTCTCACTATTTGGGATCGGTTTAGGCAGTGATAATCTGAAATAATCTCAAACATCTTCAATCAGATCCTTGGGACCCCAATTTGTAATATCTACATAGATGTAAGTGTCAGGTTTGGTGCACGTTGATGTACTTAATCTTCCTATTCACTTAAGTTTACGATTGATGGATATCGTAAATGTTGGCGCTTGCAGGTAAAAATTGTGTCATTACATGTGAGCACTAGAAATTAAAATAAAATTTTCTATGTATGACCTTTTGCATAGGAGGTCTTGTCATTCTAAGAGTTGCTTAGGGGGTACTATTTTTGAGCTTTCAAAATTAATAAAGTAATTAATTTATGGGATAGTGCTTCTTATATAGTTGATGAACGGTAGGTCTTACTAGTTGCGATTTACTCTTTCCTCCAAATCTTTAGGCTAAACTAGCTATTTCAAGTGACCGCGCTCTACAAAAGTCTGATATCTCCCTTTAATGCATTAAGCCATTGGGATCTCGTTACATACATTTAAGGAGAAAATGGCCAAATGACCCCCCAATCTATTATCGGATTTCCAACAACACACCTATTCTTCGCGGGAGTCATATTACCCCCTGAACTACTTTACAATGGAATAAATAACCCCTTAAGTGCTGAGTTGACATAGAGAGTGTATTTCACTCTCTTTGTGAGAGTGAGTTGCCTTATATTGTTTTTAATTTCCATTTTTTTTTCTAATTTTCTTTTTTCTTTCTCTTTCTTTCTTCTTATTTATCTATACAACTATACATTTTTCACCATTATCATTGTTGAAGTTTTTTTCAATGGATGTATGGTATAAAAATTATCAACAATTAATGCATTTTATGAATAAATAATTTTTCAATAGACTTATTTAAAACATATCTAACAAGTTAATTTTTTTTTTAAAAAAAAACATACCCATCAATTAATTTTTTTAAAGTCATGGACTCGAGAGTAACAAAATCAAAGTGAAGTAATTGTATATTTAAAAAGTATTTTCAAACTTATTAAAAGGAACTAAAACAAAACAATTTCTTCTACATTTTAAAAGAAAAATCCTACATGTTCTCCTAAAACCCATGAAGAATCAAAATAGAAAACTCAAATTATAAATTAATCATAAAAATTTTAGAGGGAGAAAGAATAAAGAATGGGGAAGAGAGAGAGGTTTCTCAAATTGGTCTCAAATTGGTCTTCTCATCCGCGATGATTTTGAGTTGTCGACGGAATCTTCAGGCGATGAATCTGATCTCGAATGTTCATGACCCATTTAATATGTATCTGAAATTGTCCAAGGAAATAAATCAAACAAAATGTAAAAAAATCTGGAAAAATTGTTGAATTGATTGGATGAAAGATTTGATTAGATACGCTATCTTCTAAGCTCTAGAGATTCGGAGTAGATGAAAAGGTTACTTGAATTTTTGTTTTTATAAATTGTTAGAGATATATAAATTTATTGAGGTAAAAAATGGTGTTTATTATAGTTAGGGTTGAAGAAATGATTGGGGAAGAAAGGAAGAGGAAGGAAGAGAACCTTTTTTTAATTTTTTTTTATTAAATGGTGAAATACACGTGTCAAGTGCGTGTATTTCACCACAAGATTGGAAGTGATTTCGGGTCTATTACAAGGGAATGGTACCGTACCACCTGAAATGTGTCAATAAAGTTCAACCAAGATAAAATAAACTACTTATGCTAGCAGTTTCCATCTTCTCTTTGTAATCCAATTCACTGAAACATAAAGAATGTTCTATATTTATAGACCAACATAAAGCTTCAGGTAGCCAAAATTCCAAAACTTCAGTACAAGCACCGGCATTAGTAAAAACAGTCAGTCAGTCAGTCACTTAAAGCGATGAATCGATGTGAAGTGGGAGTTTCACTTCATGTGGGTGAAGTGAAGCAACTTAGAGGAACGAGTAGTTTAGATAGTAAGGCACATAGCCATTCAAGCTAGAATCAATCACTTCTTTGATTTTGACTTTGAAAGCTACAATGTCCAAGATTATTGCTATCTTGAAACTAGGTTTCCAGTTTAGGTAAAAATATTATTGAATTGTGTATCTAAATTGTTGCATTGAGACCCTATTTATAGACACTACATTGGAATCCTTTTCCAACTAGGATTCCTATTCTTATTCCTATTCCTATTCCTATTCTAAGTAGGAAATACTTATTTCTATTCTAACACTCCCCCTCAAGCTGGTGCATACAAATCATATGTACCTAGCTTGTTACAGATGTAATTAATACGAGGACTTGTGAGGGACTTGGTGAAGATATCTGCAAGCTGATCATTTGACTTCACAAATTTCGTAACAATATCTCCCGAGAGTATCTTTTCTCTGACAAAGTGACAGTCAATCTCAATGTGCTTAGTCCTTTCATGAAACACTGGATTTGATGCGATATGAAGAGCCGTTTGATTATCACACACAAGTTCCATTTAACCGATTTCGCCAAATTTTCGCTCTCCCAACAACTGTTTGATCCAAACTAGCTCACAAGTTGCTGTCGCCATTGCTCGATATTCTGATTCTGCACTAGATCGAGCAACCACACTCTGTTTCTTACTCTTCCACGACACCAAATTACCTCCTACTAAAACACAATATCCGGATGTCGAACGTCTATCAGAGGGTGATCCTGCCCCATCAGCGTCTGTATATCCAGTGATATGCTCATGGCCTTGATCCTCAAAAAGTAGTCCTTTACCGAGAGCTGACTTTATATATCGTAGAATATGAACAATTACTTCCCAATGACTATCACAAGGGGAAGTCATAAACTGACTTACAACACTCACAGGAAAAGAGATGTCAGGTCTAGTCACTGTGAGATAGTCTAACTTTCCAACCAGCCGTCTATACCTTTCAGGATTACTAAGTGGCTCCCCCTGTCCTGAAAGGAGTTTAACATTCAGATCCATAGGAGTGTCAATGGGTCTACATCCCATCATTCCTGTCTCCTCAAGAATGTATAAGGCATACTTGCGTTGAGAAATAACAATACCTGATCTAGACTGAGCAACCTCAATACCTAGAAAATACTTCAGTCTGCCAAGGTCTTTAGTCTGAAAATGCTTAAAGAGATGTTACTTCAAATTTGTGATATCATCTTGATCATTGCCAGTGATAACAATATCATCAACATAAACAACCAAATAAATACACTGATTTGGTGCAGAATGCCGATAAAACACAGAGTGATCAGCTCCACTACGAGTCATGCCGAACTCCTGAATTACTTTGCTAAACTTTCCAAACCAGGCTCGAGGAGATTGTTTTAGACCATAGAGTGACGTAGACATATTGGATTCTTGTTTCTTTAAGTTGGTTATTCTAGATATCACATCATAGAATCGAGATATATCATTAGTATATAAAGTACGTGCCTTTTCCCTAACTAAATAACATGTCTGGGATGGGCGAAACAAGGGCATTAACTTGGAATCAATAGATCCTATGCCATAGGAGACTACATAATTGAGCATCAACCTTCTCCCATTGTGCTTTGGCTTTATCATCTGCCTCACTAGCCTTTGCCTTTTCATCTACCACACAAGCATTGTAGGTCAAGTGATCTTGGACGCCTTGACCCTTGCACCACAACTCAATTGAAGAAGCCCAAGCTAAATAGTTTGAGCTTCCCATTAATGGTTCTGAAGTGATCATAGCACTGGAACTTCCTATATTTTTGGAGCCAAAAATATCAATCCCGAACGACATATTGTGATATTAGAATATTCTCACAAAAAAATAAAATAATAATAATTAGATCTGACTGCTGGAAATAAAATAAAAATTTGGGGCCAGAATCTGACTGCTGGAAATAAAATAGAAATTTTGGGTCAGAATCTGACTGCTGAAAAGATCTGACTGCCGGAAAAAAATAAATCTAGCCGCCAAAAACTGGTCGGAATCAGGAAAAAAAATTATATGGTCAGCCTTGGAATCAAGAGGCAACCCCACTGGGAAAAAAAACTGCTGGAAAAAAAAAAATCGCCAGAATAATTGCTGATATTTTTTTTTCTGGGACAACAATTTAGGTCACCGGAAAATTGCACAGTGACGACTGATTGAATTTTCTCACCATTGCTCTGATACCATGTGATAAATATATTATTGAATTGTGTATCTATATTATTACATTGAGACCTATTTATAGACACTACATTGGAATCCTTTTCCAACTAGGATTCCTATTCTTATTCCTATTCCTATTCTAGTTAGGATTGTATACAAGTATTTCTATTCTAACAGGAAACACTATTGTGCTAGATATAGGGGCACATAGAAGATAATGGGTCATAAACTGCACTTAAAAGAAAAGTGCAGGAGTAGAATCAATACAAACATTATGTACTAGTAGGCATCATAGGCCGACTCGGGTTAGTAACAAGTATATACTAATAAACCAACAAAATGAGTGGACATGTACAACAACACTTGATCAATAACTCAGTAATTCAAGTAGTCAACACTGTAAATAACCTCATTCCCAACATATCAATGTCAAACAATCACTGGACATATAAGTCACCAAAATACATATAATAGTTATCACAAAACTCTGCAAATATAAAGTAGTCACACACAATCATGGAATTATATCCAAACTAATCCACATCTGTTCAGCCTCTGTATCTCATCAGTCTCACGCAGTGCCATATACAACACTCACAATTGTCACTCATCTGTACACACATGATAAGGGACTTTAATCTTGCCCAACTGTCCATGACCTGTAGGGGACCTTAGGTGTCCATGTACCGTACATGCATAGTACCCAATCCATCATACAACTGCTTGTGCGTAAGCTCATATTGAACTCGAGCCACTCATATATATTCTTTAAACCTAAAGATATCTCACTATGTTCTTTGCTCAATTATCTCTCAAGATAACGACAAGTACAAAATGAATATCACAAGTGCATCACAATGTCATTTAAAGATATGCTTCAACAATTTAACAACTTATTCATACAAGCATTGTCAAACCAACAAATATCAACCAAAGACTGTATGAAGACCAATCAAACATGCTTTATCGACTCACAACGCATACAAGCGACTAATCAAAGTCTAATTGCAAATAAACCATAACCTACCTCAACTGAAGAACCTGAACAAGCAAGTTATTTCATGTGAGCCTTCCCTTTCCTTAATGCCTCAGAATGCTCAAATTTAAAACAAGCAAATACAAGAATATTCAATCATCTATTCTTCTAACAATAGCTTTGGAAATTCAAACCTACTTAATTCTACTCTTTCTCAAGGTTTAACACGTTACCCATGGGTTAATTCATCATACACTAGTTTTCCAATGATCATATTAGCCTATTTCATGGAGTTTCTACTCTATTAACCCCTTTAGAGTGGTTTTCATGCTAAGGATCCTTGTCTATTGGACTCTAGGTCCCTACAACATCATAAACACATATTAGAGCATCAATTCCATCCTAAGAAGTGTTAATTAACAACTTAGAAGCAAAATATACACTAATTACGTCAACCCATAGGTTTTCCCACAATATTTATGAACTCTAGGGTTCCAACCCATAATCCACCATTTAAATCACCATTTTCAATTCTAGGACGTTAATGAATCACTAGGTGGAATAGTTGACGAAGTAGACTTACCTCGAAGAAGAAAATAGCCCTAGCATTGGAAAAATTGTCTCTATAGGGTTTTTGGGACAAGTTCTTTAAGTTATGAAGGAGAGACTTGAATTAACTAACTTTAGCGCCTATTCTGCCTCGTTTCGTCTGCCACAACGTCCACTTCTTCACTATAGTGGACCCGCTATGGCGACCACTGCCTCGTTATGATGACCATTGCCCCACTATGGTGAGTTGTGGCAATATAGCTCACCCATTCTACATTGAGTCCCTGCCTACTACGACGGTTTAGCTACAGCGAAAACCCTACCACTGCAGCAGAACCCCCTCTGTCACGACCCAGGGGTACACCCTAGATGTAACATCGCGTATAAGACCCCGAGAACCCCATATAAGCCACTTAACATTCATAACATAAGAAATAGAAGATAAGAGATTTAAAACACATTTCAAGTCCAATAGTTTATAGAAGAAAAGTAGAAGTCTAAAACACTTGTCTCAATAGCCATCTAATACAATAGAATGAAATTGGGCCTAGCCCATACATCATGTTCAAAACTGAAATACAAGAAATAAACTAATCAATGAAAGTCCGTCCTCGAAGCATGAGGACTCACCAAGCTCGAAAATCAACCAAGTCAACCTCTAGCCACGAAACTGAGAACCCTGAATATTGGACCCTACATTTGGGAAAAATGTAGGCAAGAGTATGCGTTAGTACAAAACAATGTACCAAGTATGATAGCCATGCATAAAACATTTAAATCATTCTAAAAAGGGGACATTTCATGACATGCAATTGACCAAGCTAAAACATGATATAAAAGGGTTAGAAACATGCTTCATAAAACATGGTCAATGCAAGCTAACATTCTTTAAAACCTTTGAACACATATGAGATACTTCTTGAAGTAACCTTAGTTCATTATTCCTGTGGGGAATTAGCCTTAACCATGTTGCTCGGACTCTTCAATAATGTCAAGGGGTGCGTGTCGAATTCACCAAAAGTAGTGTATTTTTGGAGAATCCGACACGGGTGCAGCATCGAAATTGAAGAGTCCGCGCAACTTAGGCCTTAACCGACATAGAGACCATGTGAGCTATAACATGATCCTCGGTGTCTCCCACACCGAAAGGGTTGTCCTACTTGCCATGGTAAGGACCATAAACTTCTAGCTTAAGTGGATCCACTAGCTAATGTCTATCTAGACAATCATCCTATGGGGGCGGGCACATAGGTAAGGGATAAGGAGATTGCTTTTGAAACCCGGCCTCTACTAACGGGAGAGCCTCCATCTCAATATCATCTCGGTGCTAAGTATAAATCCCACATAATAGTCATTTCTTGTTCTTATTATCTATGGAAGGGCACGTCATCTTGCCAATCCAAGCTAAGTCATAAGTCATCAATGGGAAGGTACAATTTAATATCCAATCCAAGCTAGGTTTCATTAGGATAGCTCCTTATCATTGATTCAATTAGGTGAAAAGACCTTTCAACCTTAGAATCCTTACTCTGTGAGAAAAACTTTCACAATCATGCTTTCATGTGTTTATGAGAAAATCCTTTCAACAACACAACATTAACATCATCATTGATACTTCACTCTCAAAGCATCCTTAAAGCATTTACATAGATTTCATAAGAACATGATAATTTCATAATCTCCTCTTTCATACTTCAAAATCCCACATCACATCATCATAATTGGAAAATATGGGATTTACATGGGTTCATGGGAAAACATCATAAAATCATAGTATTTCATCATGCATAAGAGATCATAATTCAATCATGTAAATCAATAATCAAAAGAACCCATGGTAATTGAAGAAACTCAATTGGGGAATTCTAATCTTTGAAAATTGGAGAATTTGGGAACTCCATGAATAGAAGGAATCCATGGATGAAAACCATCATACGTCTAAGCCAATTGCTTATCTTCAATGGAGGAATTGAGACTTGACTTGAAACCCTAGGTTGAACCCTTCTTCTTCTTTAAGTTCTAGAGAGAAATATTTTGGAGAGTTCTTCTTTTTGGTGAATTGAGAGAATGATTTCTATTGGGAAATTTGGGGGTTAAAATACTTATATAGGGGTCTTAGTGAGGGTAAAACGACGTAGTATTAGGCTAGACTAATTAGGAAAAGACCCAACTACCCCTAAACTTAACTGCCGACCCACCATCTACGACCCTAATCGACGAACTGTGGACTGACCTATGGCCCGTCCTGGTGGTCCATCGTTCGAATTAGAGAGCTGGATTTTGGCCTTTGAACCATGGGCCCCCAACCACAGATCTTGGTCTGACCGACGGTCCGTTGGTCAGGCCGTGGTTTCATGGTTCTTAGGAGACTATGGGTGCCCAGTCCACGGACCATACCCACGATCCGTGGTCCTATCCACGGGTCGTGGTTGGCCCTCATGGTTGGCACCTGAAATCCCTGAAAATTGCCATGTTGCCCTTTTTCGAATACGGGGTGTTACACCCCTCTCCCTTACCTTGAAACTAGATGAAAATTGAGATAAACACCATCTCACAACACAACTCTCAACTATAAGACATCACGACACAAACCAAACGCAACAACCACTACAAATGTCTGCTACGAACTCACTTGTAGCCTCAAAATCTCTTGCAGAGGTCTCAATTACTAGGTCACCTCTTAACGGAACACAACAACCACAATTCATCACAATTAAACAAGAGTTTTCAGTTTTAAACCTCCCGATCTTTGAGTTCTTATTAGCTCATTTCATTATGTGGACTCTAACAAGGGTACTATGGTCTCAACCTCTATAACGATTAGATGGGTCGTTACATAAGATACCAATTAAACAATCGTTGTCCCCGAACGGACAAGAAAGGGAATAAGGAAAGAATTACCCAACTCAGTGAAAAGTTTGGGATATTTACTATGAATGTCTGATTCAGTCTCATAAGTGGCCTATTCCACGGGATGGTCCTTCCACTAGACCTTCATGGATGCAATATCTCTGGACCTCAGCTTACAGACCTCTCTATCTAAGATAATCACTGGCTATTCTTCATAAGACAACTTTTCCTTAAACAAGACTAAATCCCAACAAATAATATAATTACCATCACCATGATACTTTTTCAACATAGAAACATGAAATACCGGTGAACTCCCAACAAACCTGGAGGCAAATCCAATTCATAGGCTACCTCCCCCACACGTCTAAGAATCTCAAATGGACCAACAAAGTTTGAACCTCCCTAGTCAATGGATGCTTTGTAACCTCCAAACAAGCTAGACTACCTATTCTCTCGGACTTCTTACTCAGAGCATCAACTACTACATTGGCCTTACCCAGATAATATAAAATGGTGACATCATAATCCTTGAGCAACTTCATCCACCTCTGCTGCCTTAAGTTAAAGTCTCTCTAAGTAAATAAATGTTGCAAACTACAGTAATCCGTAAATACCTCATAACAGAAACCATAAAGGTAGTGTCTCCAAATCTTTAGAGCAAACACTACTGCTCCCAACTCGAAGTCATGATCAAAATATCACCTAAACAAAACGTGAAGCATCATAATAAACAACAAAATTTGTACCCTCCATAGTCAATGCTAAGATGGGAGCCGTAGTCAGTGGAGTCATGAGATTTAGAAAGCTCTCCTCTCACTCATCAGACCACGGAAACAACACTTCTTTCTGAGTCAAACGAGTCAGCTAGGAAGCAATAGAAGCAAATTAATCACAAAAAACAGTCCCAACTCTTTACTGCCTCCACTTTCTGTGGATCAATCATTATCCATTCCTTCGTAACCACATGCCCCAAGAAGGATGCATCTTACCACCAAAACTCACATTTTGAGAACTTCGGAAAAAATTTCTTTTCAACAACCCCGAAACAATGCTCAAATGATTCTTATGATCCTCCTTACTCCTCAAATATACCAATATATCATTAATAAAAATTATCACAAACAAATCCAAATACGGTTTAAAAGATCCCATTTATCAGGCTCATAAAAGCAGCTGGGGCATCAGTAAGCCCAAAAGACATAACCAAAATTCATAGTAGGGGAAAACTCTGTATACGAGCCGTATACTAAAAGATACTAAAAAAGAAAACCTATATCAAAAAAGGAGACCCAATCTTCTATACAAACCGGGTTCTCATAGGAACACCAAAAACAAACTAGAACAAAAGACTATTTTCCAGCTTTACAATATCTTGTGCAACCCCTTCAAATGCTCTTCTCTTTCTCTCTCTCCAAACAACGCTCAACAACTTTACAAAAAAAAAAAGATATGATTTCTAAAAACAACGCTTGATTTTTTGTACATATATAGGGACCTCGTGGGTGCACCAAAAAGAAATACTCCCTCTATTTCAATTAGTTTGTCTTACTTTCCTTTTTAGGCCGTTTAAAAAAGAATGGCACTTTCTATATTTAGTAGCTCTTTACACCCAACATCCTATATGACATATTTAAGACCACATGATTCAAAGGGTATTTTGGTTCATTACACACATCTTCTGTTTGATAAAATTGTACCACCGAAACTTAAAGGTAAGTTCTACAAGTGGTGGTTAGATAGACTTTGTTGTGTGGACGGAGTGCTGGTCAATCAAGAACTTTCATGTTCAGAAGATACTAGTTGAAGAGATGGATGTGTGGACATACTAGAAGAGATAGGATTAGGAATGAGGATATCCGAGACAAGGTGGGAATGACCTCCGTAGTGAGATAGTTTGGGCATGTGAAGAGGAGATGTGTAGACCCCCCGTGAGGAGGTGCGAGAGGTTTCATATAGTGGGTATGAGGAGAGGTAGAGGTAGGCCGAAGAAGTATTGGGGAGAGTTGATTAGAGATAACATGATGCAACTTCAACTTACCGAGGACATGACCTTAGATAGAAGGGTATGAGAGTCACGAATTAGGTATAAGGTTAGTAGGTGGTTGAGTTTTGTCTTGCTTTTTGGCGCAATTAGGCTTGGTGGGAGTCCGGTAGCACCGTGTTTGTTGTAGTATTAGTCATAAACAAGTAGTCTCTTGCTTTTGATATCTACTACCATTTGTTGTCTGTTGTGTTTTAGTTACCGCTTTATTCCGTCGTTGTTATTATTCTTTTTTCTGAATGCTTTGTACTGCTTTCCTTATCAATTGTCATGTTCTCTTCAGTGTCGTATTTTTTTTTCATAACTGTTTGGATTTGTTGCACTTAAGGCGAGGGTCTTTGAAAATAGTCTCTCTACCTCCACGAGGTAGAGGTAAGGTATGCGTACACTGTACCTTCCCAAGACCGCACTTGTGGGATTGGACTGGTTATGTTGTTGTTGTACGCACATCTTTAGTTTAAGACCACAAGATTCAAAAGCCTTTTATTTTTCTAAAACTTTGTGCTGTGTAAAACTAAGACAAAAAATTTGAGGAGGCAGTAAAAGATAGAGGTTATTCCTCAAGCTTACATAATTCTTCTCTACTTATTGAAAGCTCTTCTATTTTTCTCTCTTCATATCTTCCACATTTGTGCTAATGGCGCAACACCCCATGCTTCATGTTTTCTCTTTCCTCTCTTAAGGGTCTAGTTAAATATTTGCATATTTAACCGTGCCTAATATCACTCATTGAAGACCAACTCATATCAGTATTTCACACCACAAGTAAGACTATCCGATAATGTAATAGGATGTGATTCATGTCTTTTCTGGAGCTTTTACTCATGAAGTATCTACTGATGTATGTAATCTCCTCTTCCGCGAGTTCTCAGCCGTCAAGATCACCTCCTCACGGCTAGCCAAGTGAAAAAGTACCCTTTTCTCAGTATGCCAACTCTTACCTGCCCAAAAGCTTCTCATAATTGGACTTAAAAGAAAATATGTCATTATTCTCTGTCCTCCATCTCCATGCATCATGATTAGCCTGTATAATATTTTGTTTGTGAAGTAATCCAATTCAACGTTAGAATTTTGCCATCTCCTAATCTCGCAAGTTCCTCATGAACCTCAAAGCCAATGAACTTATCTACCTTGTAGCCTTCGCGTCCCTTGGATTGTCATCTCCTTTTGGCATGAAATCTGTACATATTTGGAAAGATGATACTAAAAGTGTTGTTCTCACATCACTTGTGACCTCAAAATTTACCCTACTCCTATCACCTATCCTGCATGACACATTCCCATCAAATCCCCCCCCTTCAAGATATTTCTCTAAAGCTGACATTAAGTGTTGCATTTTTAGTCCTGCATTCTCCTTCCAGTGCTCTATATTTCTCCTCAATCACTTCCCTCTAAAAGTATTCTCCTTTACTCCAAATCTCCATAACCACTGATAGCACCCTGTTAAGGACCTTTACATCTTTAATCCCAAGTATTCCC
Source organism: Solanum tuberosum (assembly GCF_000226075.1). Lineage (NCBI taxonomy): Eukaryota > Viridiplantae > Streptophyta > Magnoliopsida > Solanales > Solanaceae > Solanum > Solanum tuberosum. The sequence goes on along the minus strand of NW_006239261.1, from coordinate 319,797 downwards.
CGACATTTTGATGCCATGACAGTCTCCCAGTTTATCAGGTGAAAATTTCCCCACTTGTAACATCCCATAGAAGAAATGTTTTTTTCACTTTCTTAGAATGGAAATTTTCTCATGTTCTATGCTATAGTGTTCTGTTATATTAGTGAAAGGTAGGATTGGACTAATGTTGAAATTATTATGGATTAAAATACTCCAAGAAATTAAACATCATCACTATTGGATGCAAGTGCACTTTAAAATGTAGTCCTTACCTTGATCCTAATTCCCATTGAATTAGAACATCCAACATTGACAAAGGCAGTACTATAAAAGTAATTATATACATTAATTTACCGCATTGTGTGTATAAACAGTTAGTTACTTTTAGCAGACTGCAGACTTTGGGTTGTCTCTATTTAGTGCTTTGTTTCCTGTGTTCCTTGCTTAAGTTTTGCATCTGAAGTTTGAATTGGTTCTAAGCCTTCTACCTGGTGTTAATGCAGAACTATAATGTCGTAAATTATGATGAGAAAGTGATGGATGGATTCTATGATGTTTATGGAATTAATTCCAGTGCGGCGATTCAGGGAAAGATGCCTTTGTTAGTGGATCTAAAAGCAGTTTCGGTTTTGGATAATGTTGCTTATGAAGTTATCTTAGTAAACCGTGCAGCTGATATGGAACTGCGGCAGCTTGAGGAGAGAGTGTACTTCATGTCCCGGGAATGCCGAGCTTTAAAGAAGGTCCCGGTTACAAGCTTTTTAGTTGAGAAAATCGCTGACCTTGTTGTTAATAGGATGGGAGGTCCTGTTAATGATGCAGAAGAAATGTCAAAGAGGTGGACTGCAAGGAGTTATGAGCTAAGAATTTCATTAAACTCTATCATTCTTCCCCTTGGCTGTCTTGATATTGGACATTCTCGACATAGGGCCTTACTCTTTAAGGTGACAAGAGCTTCAATCTCTCCTTACATTTCTTTACTAGATTGATATGGATAATTAGCTTGCTTTAGGATAAAACATACTATTCTTTTTTTTGGGTTCTAGTATCAAATGATTGATACTCATTATCATGAAGTATTCAGTAGTGAAGTATTTCCTGGCTAACTTCCTCATTTTTATCATCTGTAACTACCAAGTAACACTTACTCCCTCCGTCCCATTTTATATGATGTACTTTGATTTGGCACAAACTTTAAGAAAAATGGAAAGACTTTTAAAACTTGTGGTCCAAAATGAATGATAGAAATTTGTGTGGTTGAAAATCATTTCATTAAGGGTAAAAAAGACATTTTATAGGCAAATTGTTACTTAAAATAGAAATGTGTCATTCTTTTTGGGACTGACTAAAAAGGAAAGTAAGTCATATAAATTGGGACACAGGGAGTATCTTTTATTCTCGTATTTCTACTTCTCTATCGTTGTGGTTGGGTTAGGCTGAGGTGTTCGGTGGGAAATGGACACGTGCCATCACATCTGGATTTTGGGATGTGACAAAAATGGTGTCAGAGCCCCAGGTTCATGGGTCTCACGTGTACAAGCCAAGTCTAAGTAGCATCTCGAGGATCGGTACGGAGACGTCTGTACTTATCTTGGAGAGGCTATGGTGACTTTTAGGAAAGATCTTTATTACTTGATTCTCTATCGTGCGTCCTTGGTCCAATCTAATTCTTATCACTTCACTCTGTTCTCTCTTTCATTGTAATGACTTGCGGTTGGTCCTGCGTGGGTGCGAGTTTAGGTGTCATCGCGTGATTTTAGTGTTAGATCTGGTTTTGATGCGGAGGTGATAGGCTTGTGGAAAGGAAGTGTGATCAGACATGGAATTCTCTTCGAGACGAGTGAGTAAGGTTGTGGCCAATTGATGTGTTTTGAGTTTATGGTATTGGAAGATGAACATTTATTAAGAGACTTCAGGAACGTCTTATTTCTCCGGTCATTTATTCTTCAGATAGATCTTTGCCTGTCTTTCAATGTTCAGCAGTGGAATCCATGCTCTAGTATAAGGGCATCTGGCATCTTATTCAAAATGAGAAGGCAGTGCTAATTCTATCATTTTAAGCTATATTTAGTCCTTTTCTAACCGAATGGAAAATACGGAAAATCTCTGATTTCCAAGAGTGGATGATTGACTTTCTCTTTTACACCAGTTTATTGTTTAGTTGGTTTCTTTTCTAAAGGACTACAACATTTTCTCTGATTTTTGTTGAGAGTCTTCCCAGACTCATGCTTTTAACCATACCATTTACTCTGCTGAATAGGTACTTGCTGATAGAATCAACCTACCATGCAAGCTAGTTAAGGGAAGTTACTACACTGGCACTGATGACGGAGCAGTTAATTTGATCAAATTTGACAATGGAAGGTAAAGAATCTTTTGGTGGCACATTTTTCCTGGATGTTTATAGTGTTTGCTGAAAATATCGATTTGTGTTTAAATCTTTGAAAGAGGTGAATTTAGTTCTGCTTTCTCAAAATTAGTATTTCTAATAAAATCCTTCGTAGTGGCTGTTGAGTTTCTGATGGCTCTTCTCTCTCTCTCTTAGATCTTTCCACCCTATATTTCTAGTTATCGAAAATCATGTAGAGCAGGGGTGAGGTTTGAGGGTTTTGGATGGGTAAATGCTAGCTTCAAAAAAGATGCAGCACCCCCTCTCCCCAACTTTGACTCATCTAATATCCTCCATCAAATGTTAAAATGTATCTATCCTGTTGATACCAATTTTCCATACCTAGTTTCAGTTTATTTAGGGACTTTCAGTACCCACTACTATCATTTGGTGGTGTATGTACCTAGAAATATTCATCATTTTTAGTTAGATTCCATGTAGCCACTTAACTCGAAGAGCTTCTTTCTGAGGTATGATTACCCAAATTAGTTTCCCCACTACATCATGGTTCCATAACTGCAACTTTGTATATTCAGACCCCCCCCCCCCCCCCCCCCCCCCCCCCTTCTTTTACTCTGTTTGAGCAGATATGCTTTTGATTTTAATACAAATTTGGTGAGCTTTCTGCACAGAGAATGCTGCCTGCTATATTTACTAACATTTTTTTTTTATTTAGCGAGAATAACCGTTATATCTTTTTATTTTTTTCATGCTTCAATTATCAAGTAAATGAAGTTAAGGCATACTTATATTTGTCTTTGTAAAATATAGTATTGTTTATACTAAATAAAAAAGAGTACTCTTAATTTCCCTCTGTTTTCTGTTTTTCCTCTTGCAAGTTTAGTCAAAAGTTTGTTGTCTAAATCTTGCTGTTTCATGTAGGTTATTTGCTGTTTATCAATCTTTTGCCTTTATCTTCTATTTAAGTTCTTTAACCTTCTTCTGTAGAATTACAACCATGAAAATTTAGGAAATTTCCAGTAGTGACCTGACTGATTATTATTTTTTTGTGCAGTGAATATATTATTGATTTAATGGGTGCACCAGGTGCCCTGATTCCTACTGAGGCACCAAGTGGTCAATTACAAAGTTATGCAGTAGATGTGCACAGTGTAACACCACTTCCTTCTGGCGGTACTGTCATTTCATTTCCTGTTTTTGACACACAAACTGGGACAGGATCAGGTTCAGTTACTGCTGCTCATGGAACTGCCAATACATGGATTTCAAGGGAAGAACCAGCTTTCTACCACAATGAAGCAAAGGGGAATTGTGGAAATAGTTCAGGTAGAACTGGAAGCACCCAGTTTGAGCATGACTCTGGAAATCTCCTTCCATTGTCGGCTAGATTATGTGATGCTTCAGCAGTTTCCCATGATAACACATCCATTGCACAAATAACGCAAGCTAGAGAAGCTTACGAGAATGTGAACAGTCTTGCAGAAAACTCAGAAGTTAAACTCCTAGGTGTTTCTCCAGAGAGTCAAATGTATTTGCAATCAGATCTGGTTTTAGGAGTTGTTGCTGGAAAAAATCAATTATCAGAGGAAAGGGCTGTTGATACTAGACAAAGTTCAGAAATTAACAAGCAGTCTCTTGTAGCCTTCACCGGGATGCAGTTCCCTTACAGTATATCCTATAAAAGTGAACAGGAGTATACTGTTGCTGCACCGAGAGACAATACATTATATGATACTTCAGGTGAGAATTTTGCACGTGTTAGATGTAGAACGAATGAAACAATCCAAATTGGTCAAGGAGAATGTGTGGATTTCTTATTTATCCATTTTCTTGATCTTTTAGAAGAACATCTGAAAGTTGTTTTACTTGATGAAGGTGATAAATTCTTTAGGGAGAAGTTTGGAAATATTTCAGATAACGATTGTACTTACAAAGACAAAGAATCAGCTACAAAAGCAAGGGAAATAGTTACTTGCATACAGTCTAAGTCTTATGCGGTGCAGAAAGAACAGCTTGATCCAATGCTACGTGGAGTGGCAGAGTGGGAAATTCCATGGGAAAATCTCCATGTTGGTGAACGTATTGGTATTGGTAAGACTCAGTACTTGAAGTTCATCTTCTGTGATCGGACATAGATTGGTGAGGCAACATTGGAGAAAAGTTTGTGCATATTTATCTAAATCAAATATAAGCTTTCACTTTTTGGCTTTCTGTTGTGAACGTATGGGTACATGTTGCTATCTTGTTGTTAAATGATTGAAGAAAAAGGCAGAGTCAGACAGAATAGTTCTGTATGTTATTCGTAAATTATGTAGTTCACAGTTCATATGCAGTTACTTACCGAATGATGCAAGGTACACATTACGGAAATGTGTTCTCAGATTATAGAGCACAATCATACTTTATGCCCTGTAAAAAGGCCACTTCTAATTATGTTGTTAAACTAGGTCATAAGCAAAAAAAAGTTGAATCATTTTTCCCCCTAGTGTTTGTGATTTCAGGCTTAGTCATTTTAAATTCTCCAATTTTTGTGAATATTCCTGTTAATAAGTCATGTGTTAATTTTATATGAATAATAAGGTCTAAATTACAACTAGTTTCAAAAAATATAAGAAGGTCTAAATGACAAGTGTTCAGATGAAATTTGTTAGATTCTTTCCTTGTCAGAACTAGGTCTGTGTTAGTTTAATTGTGATTATTCATTGGCAAATTGTAGCTTGCACATTGGGTTAAGGTGAATTGGTAGATGATATGACCTTTTATTTAATGGATGTGCCAACTATTGGAAAGGGCTGAATGCATTACCTTTCTTCACATGAACAATACAGTACTCCTGCCATCCCAAATTCAGTTGTCCAACTTTTGACCGTTTTATGGAAAGGGAATTGTTATATATTTTGTGTAAGGAACAGATGTTGGAGAGTTCTCACAGCTTGTTGATTTCATTCTAAACTGAATATTTTGTTGAAGATGTAATTTCCTTTTATGTACTTTGCAGTATCTCCCTGGTACTAGCTTTATTAAAATACTATTATCTTATGAAACATATTAATGCCTTTTCAGTATCATATTACCAAAAGTTATCATAGTACCTTCTTTTCTTAAAATTATCAAAATACTCCAATTCTGGAAGAGGTATAATTGTGTGAGTGCCTCCAGTAGTATTGTTTGACTAGAGACTTTTAGCGCTTTGCTAAATATTTCCCCCTTCCCTTCTTTTTACTTACTTTTAGGAAGCAGATTATTTGTTCCTTATTAATGCAGTTTAACATGTAAATTAGTTGTTTTTTTCTTGCTTAAGTGAATGTAAAAAGAAGAATATCATTAAGATTGGATGCTCAATATAATAACACTGATTTGACTTTGCAGGGTCATATGGCGAGGTATACCGTGCAGAATGGAATGGCACAGTAAGTCTTATTTCTGATTGAATATCTATTCGTCTACCCTGAGTAGAAATAAGAACCATAGCACATTAGCTCTAAAGTTTGACAAGTCACCAATTTTCTGTGCTCCATTTTCCAGAGAAAGCAAAATGGATTTGTCTTTTTTCATGAATCAGTTTTCTAATTTTCTGAAGGGTTCTTTCAAATTAGAGATTATTTTATATTTCTTTTATGTGTCAAATCTTTTCCATGAATTCTGAAATCGTAGGAGCTATTAACACTATTGGATGTGTGCACACTCTCTTATCATAAGAGGCGTGTGTGCACACTAGATACTAAATGACTTGACGAAATATTTAGGCACCTTACACTTTTCATCAAAATTGTTTCAAAAAATGTCATTCACAGAGGATAATGACAAAATGAAAATAGGCAAAAATTGAGAAATCATTGGATCAGATGTGGTTCTCATGATTCCAAGTGGAAGGATAAGAAAAGTTTCCACTCTACTTTACTTTTAGTGGCACTGGTGCCTGTAAATTTCTCCCTGATTCCAATTTATGTGACGTAGTTTGACGCGGGATGAAGTTTGAAAGAAAAGAAGACTTTTGAAACTTGTGGTTTTACACAAGTCATAACATTTGTGTAGCTGTAAGACTTTTGAAACTTGTGGTTTACACATGCCCTAACATTTTAAGGAAGAGCTCATTTCTCATTAAGAGTAAAATGAGAAGTTTAAAGTTGAATTACTTTCAAATATAGAAATGTGCTATTTTTTTTAGAATTGATTAATAAGGGAATCCTGTCACATAAATTGGAACAAAGTATGTTTGGAATACAAGATGATGGCAAGGGTAATTTAGAAGCGCCATTGAACTTCAAGTAAACTCAAAGCAACTATTTCAAATAATATTATGCATAGTATAGACAAGATTTTCCTCTTAGATCTCTGTATGTAGCTTAATAGATAAGCTGATATTTCCTTTCTTCCCATAGTCACTATAGTTACAACCGAACTCTCACCCATGAACTTCATTATGTCCTCTTTCCTATTTCTCTCCTTACTAAAGCACCTGACAAAATCTAAAATTGGTTCAGCCAGATTCTAATTGAGCATTTTGTTCCTGATTTAAGACATATACACTTGGCAGAAAACACTGACAACCCCTTTAACTTGCCAATAAAATTCATTTTGACATTCAAACGATGGCATGTTCCTATTAAGCACCTGCACATGATTAAATATTTCTATTTGACACTTTTGGCTCAAAGTTTGGAAAATCTTTTGCGCCTGTTCTCGAGTGCTCATTCCATAGATAAGTTAATCACATAAATATGTCACATCCTTTAATTATAGACATCAACCTTAGTTGGAACATGCATGAGGTTTTACGGCCTATTGATCTAATGTGAACAATCAAAGGAGGTGAGATACAACTAGTTAACTTATCTATGTAATGGGTGCTTGCGAACACACATAAGCTTTTCTAAAATTGAGCCGGAATTGTCTAAAGGTGTTCGGGTACTCAATCGGAATAGGCCGTAGTTTGAGTGTCCGAATGAAATTTATTGGCAAGTTTGAAGGGTTTTCGAAGTATTCCTTCTGCCTATACACTTCCTTTTTTGATAAGAATGCATATATAAACACATACATATATACATGCTCACATAACGAGAAATATGTGTACATGTAATAGTGATGGTCTCTCTTTACCAAATCAATCTACCCCCAGCTTGATGTTTCAACCATTTTCTTTCATTCTCCATTGATCTTAAAATCACAGACCATGCGCTCCAATTCTCCGTTAATTGTATGAGCTATTTTGATTATCCTTAAAATTGAAGAGATTGTAAAGTAGTTACAACCAAAAATTGAATTAACATATGAAACACTATGTTTAGAAACCATGGCAAGGAAATCCCATTGTCTTGGTTTTTCTATTCCTTTAGCCAAGTCCCCCCAAATTAAACTTAATCAAATCAAATAGACTATGCCCTCAAACTAAATTCATTAGATGGTGAATAATCAGAGAGAATAATGAAGAATAAAGGGTAAATGAACTACAAATTTTGGGTAAAGGCTGGGCATAGTTATAGCAATCAAACTAAACCTAATCAATGTAAATTAATCAAATTAATATGAAATTATGAATCGTGTGATAATCTTAACACTCCTTGAAGTATTTTTGTCATAGTCTCCAAACGTGTTGCAAATGTATTCAATTCGAGGAATTTTGTTTTTGTAAGAAAATCCACTTGTTGATCATTTAATTTGATGAAGCTAGAAGCAATTCATCCGGATAAAATTTTCTGTTCTTAAAACACAATCAACCTCTATGTCATGTTCTTTCATGAGAAAACTAGACTTGAGGCAATATGATTGACATATTGGTTTTATCTATTCTACTTTACTTCACGTCTACTCTTGGAGAAGTTATTTCTTTACTAAATTGGTGACAACATCTTGGTTTTCACTCTTCAAAGAAATTAGATTTTCTCTAATCATGACACAGTATTTAGAAGTAGCTTATCTATCTAATCGAGAACTTGCCCAATACAACTACTCTTCAAATCCCAAGCTATTTGGGATCTGTTATATATATATCCTTACCATTCATTTCATTCTACGTCTTTTCTTAGGAGCACATCCCAACATATCCTATTATAGGATAAATAGTAAGAGCGAAATATATGCACCACAAGTTTAGTCAGTATAAGAAAAGAGAAGTTAAGGTGAGATTAGACGGGATTGTGGTTGTCTAAAAGCAAACAATTCAAATATCTTGGTTCGTTCCACGAGAATGGAATGATAGATGAAGTTGTTAAACAAAATCAAATCAGATGGTTGAAATGCAAATTTGCTACCGGGGTGTTATATGATGGAAGCATGCCTACCAAAATGAAGGATAAGTTCTATAGAACAGTTATAAGACCAACAATGTATATGGGAGTGAATGTAGGGCCATTTAAGTCCAACATATCTGTAAGATGAGTGTTTAGGAGATGCATATGCTCATACAAGATTAGACAAGATTAAAATATACCACCTTCGCCAAAAAGTACAAGTAGCACACGCTAAAGATAAAATAAAAGGTTGCTTGAGATAGTTTGGTGATGTCCTGCGTCAATCTCTAGATGCACCGGCTCGTAGATGTAATACCATGGTAAGTGAATGTGTTAACTAAGATCATGTGGAAGGAAGTTATCTAAACGACCTATAATTTTTCTTTGGAAGTCTCATGCAGAGTTAGCGAAACTTAGGGCACAACGGATAAAATAAGCATTTATACAGGTGATCGAATTAGTTGGGAATATGCTTTGGTCGTGTTAGTACATTTATTTTAGGTTTCGTGCTTTCTAGCATTCTTTTAGCCCTATCTGAGATTTTTATGCCTACAGAAATATAGACAACTTCTGGTACTTTTTCTATATTTTATTTTTAGCCCTATCTGAGATTTTTGTTTTTTTAGTCTTTGTGTTCTCTGGTATCTTGTCAAATCTTTGTTCTGGTTAGTGGTTAGTGGTGTCCTAGAAAACTGACATGTGCTGATCACTCACTGTCCATCCATTACTTTGAACTGATAAAAGTAATGAAAGAAATAGACTAGCATCCCGCACCTCGGTAGTCTGTGCCAGTAGCATGAGAATGGTCTGGAATGTTTACTGTAGTGATTGTATAATTATCTAACACTCTTTTTCTGTAAATTTAATTTAATGGAATGAATCTTTCTATATTGCAGGAAGTTGCTGTGAAGAAATTCATGAATCAGGATATAACAAATGATGCCCTTGAACAGTTTAAATGTGAAGTAAGTTGTAATAGACAATGATAATGATATCTCTGTACTATGAGTTCTCCTGAACTTTAAGAACTCTTTGTGTGTATTGCATTTTGCAGATTGAAATTATGTTGAGGCTGAGACATCCTAATGTTGTGCTATTCATGGGAGCTGTAACTCGTCCCCCAAATCTCTCTATATTGACCGAGTTCCTTCCCAGGTTGACAACTCTTTGCTACATGCACATCTACTGACATACTACACTTGGAAGTTTGCCCATTTCTTAAATGTTTAGTCTTGGCTTTCTAATTTTGGCTCATGGGATTTCAAACCATTCGTGTGACAGGAAATTCTGCATTGTTGTCGGTTTGTAGTGGTTTGTACCTTTTACATTTGTGTTCTCTCAAATCTTTCTTTTGGGAGAGCAAATGGTTACACAGTTTAAAATGTGCAAGAAACTCCTATCTCATCTGAAATACCTCCTAGCTCTATTTCCATTGATGCTGAGATATTTGATAGTATATTTGTTATTGAGTAATATATCAATTTTGTGTTTCTCTGCTGAAGTGTATCTGATATCTGTAGTTTTGGTGCAGGGGAGGTTTATATAAACTACTGCATCGTCCAAACATCCTTATTGAGGAGAAAAAGCGTATGCGGATGGCACTTGATGTGGTATTTATTTGATGCTGAACAGCCCCACCCCCACCCCTCACGGGTTTGTTGTCAGTTTTAGTTTTCTGTTTGCTAATGTCTCAACTTCTTGTAGGCCAAAGGAATGAATTACTTGCACACAAGCAACCCTATCATTGTGCATCGAGATTTGAAGACTCCGAATCTTCTGGTTGATAAAAATTGGGTTGTTAAGGTGTGTCTGACTTGAATTTTGAAATAGTAGCCTATAAAATTTGTAAGAAGTAAGCTGCTGTTTATCCCCCAATAATCCATGCTTCTTCCATGCTTGAAGGTTTGTGATTTTGGGATGTCTCGCTTGAAGCACCACACATTTCTCTCTTCAAAGTCAACTGCTGGAACGGTGATTGCATGCTCACTTTTTATGACTCAGTTTATGCCATCTTTCCAGGCCTCTTTCCTGCTGTCCACTACCCTTTGAGAACAAAAACAAGAACTAACAAAGATTATGGTCTAAATAGGTTGAGAAAAAGATAAGATCTGAAACCGTCAAATTTTCTAATGGTATTCCATTAATTGCAGGCTGAATGGATGGCACCAGAAGTTTTAAGGAATGAACCATCCAATGAAAAGTGAGTTTACTCTTTATTAATACTGTTCTTGAGGCTGAACTTTGCTATGGTTATTAGTTTTGGATTTTCTTAGATGAGTTTGGTTTGTCTGGTTTGCAGATCTGATGTGTACAGTTTTGGTGTAATACTCTGGGAGTTAACTACTCTCCAAGTGCCATGGACAGGGATGAACTCAATGCAAGTTGTTGGAGCTGTTGGTTTTCAGGGTAGACGCCTTGATATTCCTCCAAGTGTTGATCCCATAGTTGCAGAGATTATAAGCGAATGTTGGAATCAGTATGTATCTATTGAACTTTGATACAATTTCATGTGCAAATGATTTCCAGTGTGTTCATGTCCAAAAGAATGTGTCTTTGTTTAAATGGTTAATACCCTTTTTTTCTGCAGAGATCCCCAAGTGCGCCCCTCTTTTGCGCAGATTATAAGTCGTCTTAAACGTCTTCAGCGTCTTAATATCCAGGGATTTGAAACTTGTACAAATCAGCATTAAGGTTGACAGGTTAGGCATTGTTGTAATAATAACAGAAGCTTGTTGCTGGGCTCAAAGTGCCAGAGCAACTGAGAATTGATTGCAAAGTCTTGTAGATGCAAAGAAGCACTCAAGAAAACCCTGGATTGGAAGCAGTTGGTTCATTCGAAGTGGGGACTCAACGCAACCAATTCAGAAACAAGCAGATATCTCCAAGTCAATGGCTGCACGAAGTGCAGTAGTTGAAAATTAGGTCATAGTGATCGTTGTATCCAGTCTTGAGTTATGTAAAAGGAAAAAAGAAAAAAAAATCCTTTTTAGTTTTAGTTAGTTCTAGGCTGATGAATGCACAGTACCATTGAGATATGTAATGAGTTCCAAAAAGGAGCAGCAGAAGAAAAATCTCAATTCTGTGAAGGTCGTCGAAGGAAGCAATTGTAAACAGTCGGTCTCTGCAGGTTGTACCAACAGAAGAATAAATGGAAATGAGGAAAATTTCCTACATTACCATCTTCATTCTCTTTGTTGTGCTTATATATATAGTGAAGTGAAGACATTTTTGTGTATAGTAATACATACGGTGTACAGTAAGTACAGTGCTAAACTTATTTGCTAGACGTAGAACCACCAACTTGAGTAAGGAGCCTTATGCCTGCTGATTCAACTCATTGCTAAAATCTCCCTACCACTTTTGCAGGTGAGCTGTTCTGTTTTGGCTTTGGTTAAATGCTTTTGTGAATAAGTCATCTATCTGTCTTCTCTTACATTTGTGACAACTAGCTATGACAGACAGAACAAGGAATTATAAATGATAAATTGCAAGAATATCTATCACACTTGGGATTTAAACCTACAGCTTAAATTCTCAAATCAACTTATGTTAAGGTGATTTCCACAATTCTTATACATTGATGGGAATTTTTCAAGTTGTAATTAGGGAATTCTTTTTATCTACTTGTCAAATGCTTGGAAATAAGTGTAACATTTACAAACTATAACTTTTGGAGATTCACAAGTTTCAATAAGTACACACTGTTAGGAAGAACTTCAATGACTTTCAAAATGCAAGCTTTGATTTTAGTTTTTATCCAAGGAAAATTCACAAATAGCAGTACTTTGAGCCCTAATTACCAACTATAGCGATAGTTTGGCTAATTATCAAATGTAGTTCACTTTTAAAAGCCTTGTGATACAATGGATTGATTCATGTAGTATCAACGCAAACATATACAAAATTAATTGGTACATTGATACAAAAGCGAATCGATATAGCTCCAAGCAAAATAAATAAAATTCAAACTCTCACCATGTATTGTAATTTTTGAGCGTATATTTGCTCTGTCAAATATTTTTTCCTTCTTTATCTCATACATCCAAGAGTCGACCAAACCATAAGGCCGCTAAAGCCTTGACCTTACGCACAACATCATTAAGGCCTCAAAATTTGTCTATGTACATTATTATTCAAAGGTTTTAAGTTGTATGTTTTCTGATGAATTTTGTTTATATTTATTGATGAATGAATGCACAAATTAAGATTAAGTTTTTATCTTTTCTTTATTACTACATTACCTCTCCTTCTTTTCTTTTCTTTTGTTCTCACTCCACATACGTGCATTCATTTTCTATTTGCCACATATGGTTGATTCATACACCATGAAAAGTAAGCCCTTTGAGATTATAGAATCAAGGTATTTATTTTTATGTAACCTCAATGAATTCAAGCATCCAAAAGAGCCGTAACATAGTAGTGTAACTCAACTTGATTTTCTCCAATTTAAATTTTACTATTTTTTCTTGTCCTAATCTTACACAGTTATTTAATTGAATATATTTAGTGAAATATATTGTTAATAATACAATGTTTAATACTTCTTAAATATTGAATTAATATAAACTAATTTTTAAAAGTTAAAATTAATAACACTCAAATGTCTGAGAAAATAAAAGTTGCAGAAATGAGGATATTATGATGGATGTAAGGATATATTAGGAGGGATAGGATTAGAGATAAAGATATTTGGGACAAGGTGGGAGGAGGTTCGATGGAGGATAAGAAGTGGGAAGTGAGGATGAGATGATTTGGGCATAATAAGAGGTGAGGCAGCAATGCCCAAGTGCAAATGTATGAGAGGTAAGCTATGTCTGGTTTCAGGAGAGTTGGGGATAGACCAAAGAAGTATCGAGAAGAGGTGATTATACAAGGCACGACACAGTTTCAACTTACAGAAAATATGATCGCAGATAGTAGGTTGTGGAAGATAAGAACTAGATAGAAGGTTAATAGGTAGTAGAGTGTTGTCTCACTTATCTTTCCATACTATTAGTCATAAACTTACTACTCCAGTTTTTGGTCTTTCAAATTTTGTTACTATTTGTTGTTTCTTGTACTTCGATAATCATATTATTTGTTGCAATTATTGTTCAGAATCATGCTTCCTATAGTATTTTTTTTCATGGCTTCTTCACTTATGTTATTTTCTTTTTTCGTACTACTTTGAAATATTTCTTCTTGAGCCAAGAGTCTATTGAAAATAGTCTATCTACCTCGAAGGTATAAATAAAATCTATGTACACACTAACTGTCACGCCCCGAGCTACCCCCGAGACGCGGACACGGGACCTAGGACCACAAGTGATCCCAAGCTAACCCTGCTGGCATGATCATGAGCATACTAAATATAATCTGAATAATAGAAACTGCACGGAAGCTAAATCACAAATAAATCTGAAAGATGGGGAATACCCATATACTATAACTGAGATATATGAAAACTGATGAGTTTAATACAAAGAAGATATTAACTCAACACTAAGCTGAATCTAACTATGTCTGAAATAAGCCTCTAAACTGACTAGAAATGTTGGGACATGCC
>NW_006239261.1:274190-302446 GCF_000226075.1 Solanum tuberosum | reverse complement strand
TACGGTCAGACCTACGGACCGTGGATCGAATGACGGTCCGTGCTGGTCGATCGTAGTTTGTGTCATAGGCTAGGTAAGGGAAGTCTCGATCCACGGACACAGACCACGAACCGTGGTCTGATCTACCGACCGTGGGTCTGTCCGTGAGTCGGGACTTAAGCCAATTTTCTGAGCTTGGCTGGGGAGGGGTTGCAGTGGTGAACCACGGACCACCAGCACGGGCCGTGGTCTGACCTACGGTCCGTGGATGGCAACCGTGGGTTGCACCTGCAACTTCTCAAAATCTGCATTTTTGGCCTGTTTCGAATACGGGGTGTTACACTAACCATCCCCCCTCGTCGTCCGCCCACAAACTCAATTTTGTGGGATTTCACTAATTGAGTTTGCGGACACCTACTCTAATCTAATTTAGATAGTCTTTACCACCTTTCCCGTCCAATAGGAACATTTAAGTACAAGAAGTTCTATTAACAAGAATAAACAAAATACTTAACATCTCTCCAAAGGATCGATCTAGTCTAGACAGATATATGTGGAATGTTTTATTTATATGGCATGATTTTTTAAAGGAAAAAGAGTTTGATATATCCATTAATTTTGACATTTAAAGTTGATATACCATTTGTTATGAAAATAACTCATATATATTACTACTGTTATACAAATGACTTGCATACCCTTGTAAGGATATATATAAGTCATTTGTATAACGGTAAAGTTATATAAAAACTAAATAATAAAGTTAAAAGGTATATCAGACTCTTCACTTATTTAAAATAAAAGAAAATGTATACACAATATCAAGACTGTAGTGAAAGAGATAGGTATGAAAGCTTCGAATAACTTAGGTATAACACTCAAAATAAAAAATAAAATTTGACACTTCACTTTGTATTTATTCAGAGAAGAAAAAATACCTTACAATTCTCCAAAAGTATACTCAACTCTTGATATTTTTTGCATTCACTATCACCATAGATTTTTTTCATGATGAAGAAACAAAAATGTACAAACTTCCCTGTAGTTTTATTAGCAACTAAAGGAAACAGGGCAAATGCAAATGGCCATATCAGTGGCAACACCATTTTCACCAAATCATCAACCTTTCTGTTTTCCGTCTTCATCAACTCAATTTCTCAAAATCCACCATTTTCATAACCAAAGATTTATTCCAAGAATACCCTTTTCATCTTTCAGAAATAACAATCCTTTACCAGAAACTGAGTGTCCTGTTCCGCTAGACCAGCAGCCTGTTAACGAATTCAAAGCCCTTTCTGATTCTTTCCCTTTTTCATGGGCTTCTGGTGACTTGGTTGAGTACTGTTCCCGTTTATTTGCTACTGGACTTGCTTTTGCCCTCTTTGTGGGTCTGCCCGTTAACTTATTCGGGTCGGCTGGACCCATACCCGAACCCCTTAAACCGTTCTTGGGTGCTGTTTCTGGTGGCCTTATTGTTGTTACTTTGTCTGTTGTGAGGATGTATCTTGGTTGGGCTTATGTTGGTAACAGATTGCTTAGTGCCACTGTTGAATGTACTGATCTTTCTTTTTCTTATTTTTCTTGTTGGATTGTTATTTTTATGTCAATTAATCACTATCTGTTTTGGCTTTGCTTGGTGATAGATGAAGAAACAGGATGGTATGATGGCCAGGTACTAATTCTTATGTTTTCTTCAATTTATGCCATTTGTTTTTGTCATTTATTTGGACAGTTAGTACCTTTAGCTAATGGGATTGGACTCCATGAACTAATGCACTTTGTTTGGATGGTTGTTACATATTGTTTCATAATGTATCATATTATATTGTGTTGTGTTGTGTTGTGTTGTGTTGTGTTGTATTGTATCAATACTGTGTTGTTTTAATGAATACAATGTTTGAATAGATTGTATCATTCTCCGTCGTTACAGAATGTCACAAATTCATGATTTGAATGATAAACCTACTAGAAAAGTCCGTACAGGGTAGATTTACTATCAAAAGGTAGGGTAAAAGATGAAATATAATTATTAAATAATAAATAAAGACAAAATGAGAAGAAAATATTAAGGTAACGACACAATCACACCAAATCGGTCGTTACATAAAATGGGTCTATTCATCGTTACCTAACGATGGATTTAAACTATTAGATACAATAGTATTTAAGTAACAATTAAAACAACATTGTATTTAAACTAACCATACAATACAATACACCGGGTAACAACCATCCAAACAAGGTGTAACTCTCTAATGAATGCTACTTGGCCTTTGGCTTCAGAGAGTATTTTATTTTTTTCTTTTGTTGAAAATTCTGATTTTTATTAGGATTTGTTGTACTAAATGTGTCTGGTGCACGAAAAATCTTGTGTTCACTCAGGGTTCGGGGAAGGGCTGCATTCCAAGAGAGTGTGATGTAGGCAGCCACCTTTCCATAGCTCAAATTCATGACATGGTCATATAGAGACAACTTTACCATTTCTCCTCCCCTTCACAATTAGTAGTGCTAGTCGGAGTAAAATATGTCCAAATGGACAGAAAATGGATGTAGAAGATTACTGAGAAAACTGCTTCAATATTTAATGAATTTCTATTTGCCGACATATTGAGTAGTACCTCTCAAATTCATTATAGTATAGTTTTGTTATCCTTTTAAGAAATATGCAACATTGCATGATTAGATCGTGATCAAAAGCATTAATGAATCTTGATCCCTATAACTTAATTCAAATAGGATTGAAAAGGTATTGTGAAGCAGTGAAAGGTTGTGTACCCTTCAATTTTACTTCTTAACTGCTACCTTTTAACCAAGCAAAGAAGATGTCCCCAACATAGTTTAGGTCCAATCTTTTCTGGGAGTGGTAATAATTGTCTTGACTTTGATGCGTTCAGCTGCACCTTAGCTAACTAGTTCTTGGTCTGATTGTTGTCCTAATACACATGTTTAACATAGAGGCTAGAACTGCCAGTCTTATTTCTGACCAAAATTGTTTTGCTTTTCTGATATTGCAATCATTGATCTTGTTCTTTCCCTGAACAATAACTTGCTCTATGGTTACAGAATCGTCATTTATTTACTGAAATGTGATATCTACATGAATATGCCCATTCAAACATTTTTGCACACCTTGAATGTTGCACCAGAAAGCCAAAACCATAGACATCTGAACTTCAACAGTTGTACAAGGCTCTCTTTTCCTTCAGAACATACCGAGTTTTGTATAAATTTTTCTAGGAAAAACATAATGCTTTTGTAGGAGAAAAGTCAGATTTTGGATGCAACCCTTACAACTGAAAAGTTAGTCAATTCAATTCCTTACATATGGATGTTGGAGATCCTATCATGTATGCTGGACATAGAGAAGGTATATGATCAGGTTAATCGGAAATATTCTGATATACTCCTTGTTGAGAATTGGATTTGGATAGAAGTGGAGACATTAGATCTTGTATATCTCTAAGGGAGATGGGAGCCTCTTAGTTTCTTTGAAATAATAGGGGCTTTAGATAGAGCCCCCTCTTCCCTCTGCTATTTCTTCTAGTTATGAAAGGCCACAGTTGGATGTTGACAAGTAAAGGTAGGAGAATATATGCAAGGCTTTCAGGTCAATGATTACCTTGGAGGATGTAAAACTGTGTGTCTCACCTCCTGTTCTCAAATTATATTCTGTTCCTTAGTTATCTGTATATGTCGAAGATCCGGTATCTATTCAGAACTTTAGAATGAGGTGAACAATTTTCAGGCCTGGAAATGAACTTAAGGAAGTCGGAATTGATTCCAGTGGGACTCCTCCAGAATGCTCAGGATTTTCCCTAGCAGTGGGTTGTGGGGTAGTCTCACTACCTACAGAATATTTGGGATGTGCAGTTAAAGGGAAGTTTAAAGATGTAGATCTCTAGAGGCTTGTAATTGTAAGATGAAAGAAAAGGTTGGAAAGGTGGAAACACATAATTTTTAAGGGATGCAAAATAACTATCCTTTCTAATTTTCCACATATTTTATGCCATTGTCCTGAATTACTGCGAGGTTGATGAAGTTGATGAAAGATGTCCAATGGGAAGGAAAAGAGTGGAGAAGACTTAGTTGAATGGAAGGCGAAAGAAGCTTAATAGAAATGGGTGGATTTGTAATTCGTTGGTTATTGTCTTTGGTCTTTTAAACAAGCATTCTTTGGAAAATGGAAAAAAAATGGATGTGGAAGTTGTCAGTGAGGAAAATGCATTATGTAGAACTATCACTTCCATTTATGGAGGTGATATGGAAATGGGTAGTTAACAAGAAAGGTTACAGGTAGATGTGAATTCTTAACTTACATTTGTTTATGATTGGTGGGGAATGGGAATTATATCCTTTTTTGTTAGAACATTTCTATCCTTGAAATAAAAACAAAACTATTTGTCTCCACCTCTTTTTTCACTTTCTTTTTTCCTTTTGCAGTTGTCTTTGCGTTCTTTAACTTCTAATTTTCCTTGGGATAACTGACTAATTAACTTCAGTTAGTGTACCTTTGCAGACTACAAAAAATTACATCTTCAACTTTATCTTGTCATGCTAAATTAACTAAGGCAATAAGGCATAGAATTACAGATGATGTGATTTTGAAATATGAAGTCAGACAGTCTGTCATTTTAAAAGAGTGTTATTAAAAGAAAAAAGCACCGTTGACTGGAAGAGTAATTTGGAAATTCAAAAGACATCACATGATCAGTAAAAAGAGAGAAATGTTGCAGAAGTCTAAGGTGGCAATCAACTAATATATATGAATATAATAAGCAGGAAAGTATTAGTATAATAGCTTTTTTCATATTTTACTGTACAGCACTTACATTAGAACTACTATTGTCTAGATGGTCATGGTCAGTGATGATAATTTTCTGTGAGCACTCTTTTTCATCTTCAGATTATAGTGGAGCCGATATTGCAGATCTGTTGTATATATGTTGCCAAACTTCCCATGGAATCTGTTGTTTCAGGGAGGGTAATACTGCAGGAACGGTTACCTTGAATTGAATGGAAGAATATAGCTTTAGGCTAAATGCTGATTTCATCATAGAATTTGCGTGTGTTAAGCTTTTCTCGGATGAGAAGTTTTCCACACCCTTTGGTACTTGAAGGAGACTTTTCCTTGTAGATATGAGATATGGGTGAAGGAATATAGCTTTTAGGCTAAATGCTGATTTCATGCATGTAATCTGCTAGTAACAATAATCTAGTCTTTACCTAATTTCTGATGAGAATATTTCCTGACCTTTGGTATTGAAAAAGAAATTCTTCATTGCAGATATGGGTGAAGACTCCTGAAGTTTTGGCACGGGACCGCCTTTTGGGTTCCTTTTCTGTGAGTAATTCAAACTTGGTCAAGTTGTTGGATAAACTATTTTGGTGAGCAACAACGTAATGGTATAATTTTTTTGAGACTGACATCCATTTCTTTGCTAAATAAAAGATATCTAATTCTGAGTAAATTGGTCTAGCGCTTTTATTTACTATTCAAGGTTGCTTGAAATACGATGCTGCATTAGTTATGTAGGTATAGATAGCTATTTGGGCAGATTTTTCTAACGGACTTGGATTATTGTATCTTCAAGTAAGGATGGCAAATCTTAGTAATTGAATCAGCAGATCTTGTTCCATGCATTACCAAGCCCACACTATGAAATTTCCATACCCTATTCGATTCATCACAGCTCAATACAAAAGACTCAAATTACTCATAATTCCTATAATTGACTCTAAACCTTTAAGGGGTCGTTTTGTATGATGGATAAGGAAAAATAATCCTGGGATAATATTTTAGCACCCCTCAATTCTTTGTTTGGTTACAAAGTGTGGGATAACTTATCCCTGGATTAATAATTATGACTGGGATAAGTTATCCCTACTTGTGGGTAGAATGCTAATTCCGGGATAAAAATGTAAAATAACAAAAGTACCCCCTTAAACCCTCTTTTATAAACAAACAACTTAGAGGGTGTTTGGATTGGCTTAATAGTTGATCAAACCTACTTTTAAGTCAGTTTTTGACTTCTGAAAGTGTTTGACAAATATAAAAAATAACTTAAAATAAGTCAAAAATGACTTAAAATAAGTTAGGAAGTGTTTGACAAGGTCAAAATGACTTAAAATAAGTCAAAAACCAAAAGTAGGTCTCCCCCTACTTTTTATTTTTTGACTTAAAAGTCATTTCGGTTTGACTTTTTATTTTTGATTTAAAAGCTACTTTTTTTAACCCAATCCAAACAGGCTCTTATTCTTAGAGGGTATTTTTGTAAATAAACAATTTATTCTTAAAAATTATGTCAGGCATATTATTTGAATATGACAAACCAAACAACCAATAAAAAATAATATTAACATAACTAATCCCAACATAGCTTGTATCCAAACCAAACAACCCCTTAATGGAAGGATGATGCTTCTAAGCTGACAATGATTGAATTTGTTCCAGTGGGACGGACATCTTGCTCAAACTGATTGAATTGTGAAGTGACTACTCTTTCTGGCCTACCATGCAGGTGAAGCCTGTCCTGAGTAGATTAAAGAACACCTTGGTGGTTCTTGCAACATCATTGCTTGTGTGTGTCGTTGTTTTTGTCAATATTGAGAATGGCCAAACAGATAGTTATATACCATCAGAAGAAGCTGGTGGTAGATCTGTACCAGGAGTCTACGATGATGAGTCTGCAAGATCATTTGAACCAGACGCATTTTGTGGTGGTGAACCTGCTGATCCTTAGTTCCTAATAACCAACTGCTAGGCATTCTTCATGTAGTTATGTATATGGTACCTTATGTGTGTACAGTAATAGAGTTAATGTATATTCTTCCTTTCTCCATTCTCATGTTTCTGGAAATGCATAAATATAGTCAATTTTCATTCTATTTTTCTTTTTAAGGCTGCGTGTTCGTGTGAAAGAAATATTTTATGAAAACTTGTTTTCTTGATTAAACAATTTTCTCAATGTTTGGTTACCTTGAAGTGTTGACAATAATCTTTCTGAAAAAAGGGGAAATGATTTCCTTCGTTTATAGAAATTCAGATATGTTGTGTACTTTTTTATATTTTGTTTTACTTGAAAGAAGTGTGTTCCACTTTTGATTTCAAGCTCCATGGATCAAGATATCTTCTTGTATTTTTTGTATTCTTTTGGCTTTTTAAGTATATTGAGAGCATGATTGTGGTAGGTTGACCATTTATATAAAATTAGCTAATTTATGATGATGAATTCTTGTAATCTGTGACTTGCTTTGTCCTACCTTGATGGGCAGAGTTACCTATGACTGGTGGGAGATGGTAGGTATTCCGTAAAATTAGTCAAGGTGAGCCAGAGTTGGTTCCGATACCATAATCATAAAAAAAATATATGCTAAGTTGCCTGTTGCTATTTGTGTGGTTTACATCCCATCTCTGGGTTTATTTGACAAATTACCTTTGCTTAAATACTAAAAAGAAAAAGGAGATTAGACTATTTTCATCAAGCATATAAAGATAGAAGATAACCACAATCACAAAATGAACCATGTGTTTTTGTAAGGGGGAAGGGGTTGCTGATATGCATAACTAGTTTAAATAATAACTCAATCAATAGTCTACAAGTTATAAATATATTTAACCTTGGTGTGATGGATATATGAAAATAATCTTGGGATAAATTTTTCGTTCCCTTTAATTCCTTGTTAGTTACAAACTTTGGAGTAATTTTAGAATTAATAATTAGTACTGAGATAAGTTATTTCTACCTCTAGGTGAAATAATAATCATGAAATAACTTATCACATGATAAAATAGTTAAAATGATAAAAATATCCCCTCAAAAAAAAACTATACTTCACTTTTCACATCGCTTACACTAATGGGGGGTATTTTTTTTGTAAATAAACAACTTAGTATTAGAAAGTATGTAATGCATATTATTTTTAATACAACAAATCAAACATTCAATAAGAAATAATAGCAAAATAACTAATATCAACATAAAGTATCTTCAAACCAAACAACCCCTTATAATATAAATATTGTTTATATTATTAGGATATATAAATTAATTTCAAATTCTTTATATTGTTAAGAGTATTATTTAACTACTAAAATCCTAGTAAAGAACAAATGTGGAAAAATTGCTACCATACAGAACCGATTAGAAGCAGGCAGTTGATGATTGATGTAATTGCTTCTGACCAAGAATATTTTTGATATTTTACATAATTTTCATAATTTAACAAGTTTATACCTTATTATTTTATAAATGTACCTTTTTTTAAGAAGAAATTAAAATCATTATGTAATGATTGACTCTAAATTATTCTATATCACATAAATTAAAATATAAAAAATAACATATGTTAGGCTCGTGCTAGCATGAAGCTCTGTATCTAATTCCTAAATAAGAGTTCAAAGGTTTTAATGCTCTATTAGAAATTCTTCCTCGAAAATGTATATATGCATGCACATGTATTTAAACACTAAATAAAGCCTATAAATATTTACTAGGACTTTTTATATAGTTCAAATAAGAAAATAATTAATAATTAAAATTTTACAGCTCTTTAATAGACAACAATAAATTATGATAAAACTGAAGGACAATGTTTCCATAAATAATATTAGTAATTTTTTTTATGATTTTTGAAAATTTCTTAAGGGAGTGATATTAACATTAGTTTTGCGCCAAAAGAAACCAAAAATAAATGTTAATGTCCTCTAGTTTGTACATTCAGAATATTTTTGAGCATATTTGATCTAAGCTGTCTTTATCCCAGTTGTTTTCAAAATTCTAAATATAAAAAAAAATTAAAAAATAAAAGTATAATTTATTCCATGTTAAATCTATTTTTAAAGGGTAAAAAGGTTACAACATTTCACAAAGGTCTTGATGTTTCTTATAATATATATCCCATAGATATGTGTATTAAGCATGTATTACCATCGATGTGTATAATCTTTTTAAAATTACACAAATATTAATTAAATAATATATTTAAATTGAAAAAAACTTACAAGAAAAAATCAATCTTTGAAAATAATGAAGGCTAATATATACTAACTCAACGAAAGAAAGAAATTATGCGTCAACAAAAATCCTAAAATCAACAATTGATTATAAAAATGTCTTCCACACATGTATTTTGTGCATTAGGAAGTTCAATTATTTGCATTGTGACTCATTAAGCACATACATGTGCAAAATACTTGTAACTACATTGATAGAATATAATTTTTCTTGTTTTTTGAACATGATAATATTAACGTTATACGTTTTTATTTAAAAATATTGTAAGCTTTACAACTTTTTAAAAATATTTTTATTCATGAAGCATTGATGTTTACGGAACTTTAACAATATGTAGGACACTCAATTTGTATCAGTGTGTCATACAAATTCATATTAGAAAAAATAAATTAAAATGTTAGTACAATTTTATTCAACAACAAATAACTATCTTTTTGAAAGAAAAAAAATGCAAACAAAATCAATAAAAAGGAGTCTTGACGTGTATTAAAAGGAATTTCCTTTATATATTTTTTAAAATTAGTCAATTTTCCTTTTCTTCTTTTTGTTTATTTAAATGATCAAAATTTATTAGAAAATCAAAGTAGCATATGCATAATTGAACTCAAACTACTAAATATTTTTTTCTAAAGTTAAGCACTATGAGTACAATTTTATCTTGATCCATCTTATAACTCAACTCAAGTAGTTCACTTTTTGCTCAACAAAGTCAAAAAATAACATCTTACTTTTGTTGGATTTTTCCAAAACTATTCCACTAAATTCAAAATAGGTTTGCAATCAAGATAGTAACATTTAAAGAATTGTCTCCAAAAGTTGGGTCAATAAAGTTTCTTACAATAAACAAGATGACACTTACTATAGTTGAATGTAATTAAGATCCTATGGTCGATTCATCCCAAGAAAACTAGCTATTACAAACAAAAAAAATGGAAAAATCTTTTTGGCCAGAAAATTTAGCCAGAATAATTTTTTTTAATGTTATTTTACCTTTTTAAATATTTTTACCCTTTTAACTTTAATACCTTTTATCTAAAAAATGGAAAAAAGATCAGTTTATTTTAAAATAAAAAAATATTATAGTTTTTTTAAATTTCTGGCCAAATTTTCTGGTCATTTAGCATTATCCCAAAAAAATTTAGATAAAATTTAGTAGGAACAGGTTTCTTGTTGTAGCCACAATTTCTTCTTCGAAGCTTTTCATATAGATTTGGGAACAATTTTATAATTATAAAATAAAATATATTTTACAATTCCACACAAAGCACAAATATATTCACTAGTAAATTGGGATCAAAGGTAGGGTTGTCTCAACAACATTCGACTGCCTAAAGTCAATTTAGTAGAGATTCCTTTTAATTGAAATATAAGAATTGAATAATAATAATAATAATAACAATAACATATCTTGTGTATCTTACAAATGAGGTTTAAGGATGCAGATACGATTAGGGTTACTTATCGGGTGGATAATTTTACTTAACCATTTGCCTTAGCAAGTATCATTTTAAATCTACTAATTCGCTATCCAATAAGATATCGGTTGGTTCGATAACGGATTAATAATTATCGGACGGTGAATTGGCTAACCTCTATATTTTATTTTTCATGAATGCACCCTAAAAAAGGACTTCTTTTCACTATTTTAAATGAAGTTAAATGATAAAATTCTTCTATATTGTAAAAAATATAGATTAATAGTAATATAATAGTAAATGCAACAGAAAAGTAAATAGGTGTTTTTTTTTTGTTTTTTTTTCTCTCTGTTTTTGACTTTACAACTTTAGGACTAACAAAATATAATTATATATTATGACAAAATATTGAATGAGGCTAATATATCTAAGACAAAAGTGTAAGTATGGTAACTCTTAAAGGGTTAACGGTATATCTGATAAGGAAATTGAATAATCCACCGCCACACCAATAAACCGTTAATTATAAATTTTGAATCCATTCACCAACCGTTTATTCGATAACCCAATACCAATAGGCCAATTTCGCGGTTGGCTTATCGATTACAGTTTGATTTTGAACACTCCATGTACGATGCAAGTAGAAGTACGAATGTAAACAATGAAATTTTTCAATGAAAAATGTAATATAAATTTAGAATAATAAAACTTGGCTCAAATATTTGTGAATTGATATAATAATATCAAAAATATGTTGCGCTGAATTTGATATAATGATGACCGGTTATTTTGCTTGAAATTTGAATAAAGATATCATAAAATAAATTTAATCTTTTTGTAAACAGATAACAATAGATTTTGTAGAAGGTTTGACTATGTGAGAGAATTTAATATTAATAATAATCAAAATAGTGAAAGAGGAATGAAAAAGATAAATAAAGAAATAATAATATGGGTTAATGTCAATCGCCAAAATATAAATAAGACAACAAAATATGTAACAACGTAAAAAAAATAATTACAATTACACTAATTTGTTTCTCACAACCTCACATTATATTATATTTCTATTCAAATATATTTTTTTAAAAATTTAACGGTAAATGAATTTTTTTTCTTAACAATATGTATATAAAATACATTTTTTTAAAAAATGAGTTATTACTTTAGTTGTCTTATGATGGAGCGGATGCTGGTGAAAAGAATACTTGTATTTATGTTATAAAAATTGGCATTTGAAAAATAAGTATAAAAACATAGTCTTTTGAAAATATTGGTCTAAATGCATAGAATTTCAAAGTTGATAGGCTAAGATAATAAATAATCCATCTAAATGGAGCATTTAATTTTGTTTATATAACAACACAAATAAAACAGATAAAGTGGGAACCACATGAGGAGGCTTCTTTTTGTGTGTTTATGGTGGGCCCCAGTTCATGCATCTAACCCAAATTCTATCTTTCCCCCATTTTCAAAATAAAATAAAATTAGTCAATAATATAATACTAACAATAATAATAATAATGTTGAATATAATGGAAAATGTGAAAAAGTGAATATTTTTTATATGTATGTTCCACACTTTCCCATTGCTTTCTTCTGTGTTTCATCAATCAAAGAAGAGGACTAAGCAAAAGTTGTTTTCATCACTTTGATCTCTTGCCTCATTTTGAAGGTTCCATTTTCCCCTTGTTCATTTATTCTTGAAATTTTTTAGTTTGTTTACTCTTCCATTGTTTAACTTAGAATCCATCAAGATTTCATTTTTTGATTAAGTAAGACAAAGGGGTTTTAAGGTTTTGATTATTAATTGCCATATACAGACTTGTGAGCTCTTTAGATTTTTTTCATTAATGTAGTTGATGTCACTAGATTCTTAGAAGTTAGAAGCAATAGAAAAACTTTTTTCTTTTTGGTTTTTTCAGATTATCCTTGAGCTAGATAGGGTTCTGTGCAACATATTTAACAATGTTGATGGTGATTTGAAATTCAAAAACAGTTTTGATTTCACCTTGGAGAATGTTTGTGTTGTCTTGATTGATAGGGGAAGATGGCAAAGCACTATATTGACCAAATAAATCTTTTCAATTCTTTTAACTCAATTGGTGATCAACTTTAAATGAATTTGGTAAAAAACAAAATTGTAATTTAGTAAGAAATGTGTAGTTTGATTGTAGTGTTATTTGGTTGTAATATTGTTCTGTTACTATTTGTTGTTTTGTTACTACCTATTGTCTCTTGTACTTTCATTGTGTCTTTTTCTAGTTTGTTTATGTCTTAAGTAAGGGTCTACTGGAAACAACAACATCTCTGTCTCACTTCTGAGGTAGAATAAGGTCTGCGTTCACTCTACCCTCCCTGGAGTTCAGTATGTGGGAACACTTGGTATGTTGTTGTTGTTATTTAGTAAGATAGCCTGCAAATGTGTGTGAATTTTTGGGAGGGAATGCAATGCAAGTCTTAACCACTATGAAGTTAATGATTCTCTTATCACTTGCGCTGCTTGAATTGATGGGTGCCGTAATACATTTTTATCAGGTCCTAGTTTAGCAACTTGTCAAAGTGTCCAACAAGAAGCTATAAGGCAGTTACATTAGTGCAGAATCCGTCGAAGATAATGCAGAACATCTTTTTTTTAAAAAAAATTGGGGATAGGGGAAGGGGAAATGGGGGAGGGGACAAGGTGGAGAATCGAACCCTCACCAACAAGGTGAAAGTTCAGGTATCCAACTTCCTGAGCTACTAAGATTATCCCAATGAAGAACATCTTATTGATTACACTTACAAAAAAAATCTTGTGATGAAGTAATAATCTTGTTAATGTGGGTTAACTTCCGTGTAGAAGTAATACACCAAAAATTAGAGAAACCTACAAACTGTCAGAGAGATTAACCAAAAACAGGAGGTTATTCCTCAAATATACAAAGTTATCATCAACTCTTCCATGCTCTCCTTCCAAAGGACCCATATAAGGGCTAAAGGGGCTATTTCTCGTGTCCTACGTCTTCTTTCCTTCTTCTAAGGTCCATCTGTGTAACAGGTCCTTTACTGTGCCCAACATTATCGACTGTACGTGCTCAGGACCAGTTTCCATTCACCACAACTGGGTAACACATGAAAATGCAGCAGTAGGTCGTCCAGATATTTGCTGATCTATACATTAAGCACCATCCCGGAGCATTAGTATTATTCCTGTATTTTCGTGTTTTTAGATTTATTTGTTACTACCGGCTGTTTCTTTAGCCTTGATCATTGTATCATCTTATGGTTTTTTTGGTTTGTACCTACTGCTTTCTTTTGCATCTTTCTTTGAGCCAAGAGCCTATATGAAACAGCCTCTCTCCCTTCAAGTAATTTGTAACTATTCAGGCACTTCCTGGATGCTGTGTTAGTATTACAATTACATTTTGACTATCAGTGAAGAAATAATAATGTGAAATCATCCGGTCTGATCAAAACACAAAAGATACGTTTTAGCACTTCCTATAATTTGTTTGTCGTTATTCAAGGCTATAGGCAGATCAAGTGCTTCTTTAGTTGCCTAGTTCTAGAGAGCATCTTTTACATAATTTGTGTTGTTGGTGTAAAAGTAGTTTCATTGATAATATAGATCAATATATGGAGTTTTTGGAGTTGCTTGAGAGATGTTGTAATTGACTGTATGGATATTCCCAGCAGTCTTTTGTAAATTTTGGTTTTGGGACCTTCTTGGTATAGTCAATGAACCTTTACCTTATCCAAAAAATAAGGAGCATCTCTTACCATCCAGAAAAATGAAACCTATAAGTGCAGGTTTAGAATCACCAAACAAATACGTTGGTCATTGAAGTTGTGAAACAACTCAAGAGTTCCAGAAAATGTTAGTCATTCACAAGAATCACCAACATACAACATATGAGAGCAAAGAAATACTATGGAAGAAACACAACAGACATAAAACTTATGTTGCAGTAGAGATGTAGAGCAGATCATAATGAAGATATAATCATTGTTAACAATCCATGTTAAGTTGGGGCATTCAAAACTATAGAAAGAGAGTTAAATATTCTAAGCTGTGTTGGAAGTTTTGCTGAAACCATTTTTAACTGTATGCTTGCATAAATGGGATCAGTTACCACCTTTTTATATGGATATCCAAGAGAACTTTTGCATTTCTGGAATTGTTGAATTTGGGCTGCATCTAATGAAATGTCTTATTAATTTTGTAATGGCTAAACTCATTTTTCAAACTTTTTTAACCATCAGTAGTCATGGATGTTTATGCAATTATGCTACATATGCGGATCGATTAGTGCAGTTGTATAGCATAGTGCAATTGGCACCTAATGTTTCTTTATAGCTGCTTTCACTGATTTTTTGTTTTACTCCTTTTCTTTTCACAGAAACCTTTTTTCATGACTGCAAAATTGTATGTCGCCATATGCCATCAGGAAGACTTTCTTTAATGGATTTGGAACCTGCCTACAAAATGGAGAGCATAAGAGCAGTCCAAGATATTCAGCATGAATTTTGGCCTCTTGATGAAATAAATCTAGAGAATGCTAAGTTCCCCTGTTGTTTAGTTTGGACTCCTCTACCAGTAGTCTCATGGTTGGCACCTTTCATTGGACATGTAGGAATATGCAGAGAGGATGGTTCTGCCGTGGCCTTTTCTGGTTCCAACTTTATTAATGTTGATGATTTTGCATTAGGTTCTGTGGCCAAATACCTTCAACTAGACAGAAAACAGGTACAATTTACTGTGGCATGCTCTTAGCCTTTCAATTGTTTGTTGTAGCATTATGTCACTCACTAACCTCTCCCCCCATCTTCCTTAACGCATCGCCCCTACTATTTGTATTCACATATAACTTCCAACACTTCCACCTGAAACACTATGCTTTGTTACCCCACATAAAGAAATAGGCCAATTTGATCTTACCAACAAAGTATTGACAAGAATTTCTGAATGCTGAATAATTGGACAGTGCTGCTTTCCGCGAAACCTTGCTGCACACACATGTAAGCATGGCTATAAACACACAGAGTTTGGGTCTGCAATTTCTTGGGATGACGCCATCCAATCAAGCGTTCGTCATTTTGAGCACAAATCGTACAATTTATTCACTTGCAACAGCTATTCTTTTCTTGCTAATTGTTTGAACAAGCTCTGCTATGGTGGATCAATGGATTGGAACATGATCAATGTTGGCGCTCTTTTATTGTTCAAAGGACATTGGGTTGACAACATGTCAATCTTGAGATCATTTTCACCTTTTATGCTAGTTGTATGCTTTGGCATTTTCATGGTGGGATGGCCTTTTTTGGTAGCATTATTGGCTTTCTCACTTCTTCTTTTAGCATGGTTTATTTTTGGCACTTACTGTCTCAAAAATATGTTGGATTCCTAGGTTTCTTGTATCACACTGCTACAAGATTAAAATTTGTTAATCCTTAATATGTGAGGGACCCCATAGAGTTTAATAACTCTGCACTGTCAAGTGTAGAAGAATTTGTACAATATCAAGTTACCTAAAAATATTCACTTTGATTCAATTTATATGACACACTTTCCTTTTTAATCCATCGAAAAAATGAATGAATGACACTATCTATCTTTAGTTTTGGAACATTATAAAATCTTTTTATATTTTTAAACTCGGTGTCTAGTCGTAAATCACATAAACTGAAACAACATGAGTAGTTATAAGTTGTCATCAGTGATAATTGGAATTAGGGATGTGCATCAATTGGTTTGATTTTATGCATTATTGATTCAGTTTTCAATTTTTAAATATGCTAAATTAATAAGATATTCTTTTTATCTATTTATTGATTTTTTGTCCTCAACAGTTTGATTTTCGATTGGACAAACAAAAAAATCTCATAAAATAGTTATATAAAGCAAATCGGTGGCTTGGAGCTGAATTTGAGCACAGTAAATTGAATTAAATCAATAAATGAGTTATTGTGAAGCATGTTCAAAATTCAGTTTGGATTAAGATGTGCTAAACAATGCATGTTCAAAATTCAGTTTGGATTAAGATGTGCTAAACAATGAGATGTAACTAATCTAACCGGATTTGCGGTGGCCATTTTTGGTTCCAACTTTTATTACTAATATAAGTAATAATGTTGATGATTTGGCATTTGCTTCTGTGGCCAACTCTAGTTTTTGGATTATTTTAAAATTAAAATTTATCATAATTTTTTTATTAAAAAAAGTTCCCGCTAATTATTACTTTAACTATAATATATTTGCACAACTAACCCCCTCATTAAATCATTCTTATCTATAATTATAAAAACAAAGAATGGCTCTTTCTTGTGGCTGTATTCCTACTTAAAAAGAAGGGGAAATGGCATTTTTAGTCCCTGTGTTATTGTCTAATTCCAGTTTTAGTCCCTGTGATATTTGACTGTGCACATTTAACCTTGAATTAACTAGACTGAGCGATTTTGATCTAATCACTAAGAAAAATTAACTTTGTTAACAGATCACTTATTAACGGAAAGGGCAATTCTGGTACTATTAGCTAAAATACTTGAAAAAACCTAATTGTACAAAAATTTAGAAGTATTTATGTTGCATCTTTGCCTCATAACCATATGTTGTCTTCATCTCTTCTTCCACTTGGATGCAAATTAATGGTTTGATCATGAATAGCTGAGAGACTTCGTATTTCTTGATGATAACTTCTCTTTAGTTGTTTTTCTCGTGTGAGAACAATTCTAGGACATTCAAAGTTTGCTCACTATACCTCCTGAAAAAGAAAAAGAACGACAATGAAATTGCGTTATAAGAATGGACTACAATTCACACCAACATGTAAGTACTCTATCTAGTTAATTAGACTATAACTTTGCTATTAATTGATCAAGAAAAAGATTAAATATTGATGTGGCAAATCAAAGCATAAATACATACTAGATAATATGCATTATAACTTTTTAGAAAATGTTTCTGTGTTTATATTAATATATCTTGTACTGCTATTACTTAATCTACACAAAATTAAAGCTATATTGGTCTTCAGTACTAGATTGATAACAAACAATATCAAGAAACTAAAACGAATAGCAAAATATTTTTATCTCACTATAAATAAAAGTGAATACTATTACTGCTTATATGGCTAATATAGGAGAACACACAATAGTTTTTCTTCACACAAGATTTAAATCTGTCTTGAAAAGTTAAAAACTATATGAGAAGAGACATTAAAGATGTACGTACTATTATTTTGTTTCAAAGCACAAAGAGAAAAGTTTACTTTAGATTATGGTAGGAACGTATTTTTTTTGGTCTTCTGATTACTTTGGATAATGTTCAGTGATCAACTTGTAAAGGAAGAGGAGTCCTATAAACTCTCTCATTTTGATCTCAACTTTTGCTACATAGTTACAACATTCATTTCACCCCTCGTATTGGAGGCTAAAATATATGTCAATATCCAAGTGATGTTAATTTTTTATGAAATACACAAGTAAGGGTAAAGGCCTAATCTCACTCCTAAAACTGTCCCACCTTCATGTTTTCTTAAAAAGTATATAAAAAGAACTTTCAAAAATTGTATAGTTCTAAAAAAATGACAAGTTGACAATTCCTTCTTTATGGACATCAGTTGCACAATTACTTAATTATTCAAATTCAACAAATATTTGAACTTGCAAGGACTGGTTACATTTTGTTGTTGGATTTATATGTTGTTGACACCCAATTTTGGACCTCCACAATATAAATTAATCATCGAGCTTCTTAAAATTTCAAACTATTTGAAATAATTGACTTTATAAAATTCAAATTATTTTCAAGTTAGTTTTATGTAATTTTGTCACTTTTTGGAATTTTTAAATAATATGTATATATATTTTATATAATTAGGATATTTTATAAATATTCGGAAATCATCTCAAAAAGATTTTGTTTTAATTAAATATTTGGTTAATTAGTTTAGTTATATAATAGTTTATATTTTTAAATCATTCGGTTTATAATTAAGTTAATTATTTCATTTTGTTAAGTTTAAGAAGCTCCTTAATTAATCTTATTTAAATTCATTTTAGATTTTAGCTGAATTTGCAAACTAAATTCAATTCAAACTATATTGTAAATTTTAATTGGCTATAACTTTAATCCATTGGCCAAATCCCCAATTTAAAACCTAATCAATTTCTTCAACTCATTTTGAGACCAAGAATTTGGGCCCTATTTCAATACAACCAGCAGCCCAACTTCACAATACCAAACCGACCCAATCCCAAACCCATTACAATAACAACAACAATACATTCAATTAGGGGTGTACAAAAAGTCGAACCGAAAACCGAGTCAACCCGGAAAAAAAAATCCGATTAGTGGTTTGGTTTTGAAAAAAAAAAACCGACTATATTTGGGTTGGTGTTTTAACTAAAAAAACCAACCCGAGACCAAACCAACCCGACATTATATATATAATTTTAAAATTTATTTTATACATAAAAATATTTACTTTGATATAATTTTAAAATATTTCTTATACTTTTTCATAGTTTTTATCTTTTAATATATTATTTCAAGTTTGAAACTTAGAATTATGAATGAGCCAATAAAGATTATAGTCCACAGATGTTGGTAATTAACTAATTACAATAAAACTTAAATCAAAATCAAATTAATACTAATGCAAAAAGAAAATCAATTCAACACGACAATAATATTGAATAATTGTTCTTTAGTTTTACATTGGTTTAGACAATTAAAATACATAACCTAATTTAATTTCCTTTAATATTTAGTCATGTAACTAATACTTATTAAACTTAATTTTAGCATGATTTAGTACTTTTAAATTATGATCATTTTCATTATGACTTGTTAATTTACAATATTTGTTTTACGCGATTTTATTATTATTATTATTATTTTTGTTGGATATTTTAGTGTCATTAATCATATCATATTGTGTTATATTTTTAAGAAACATCTTAGATAGTTGTATTTTGGTAGGACTAAAGAAATATTTGAAGTACAAGTAAATTATATGTTTGTATGAATACTTTACAAGAAAAACCCGAAAAACCCAAAAAAACTCGAGGTTGAAAAACTCAAATTTTATTGGTTTGGTTTGGTTTATAAATTTAAAAATCCGACACAAATAATTTGATTTGATATTTAAAAAACCCGAACTAACCCGACCATGTACACCCCTACATACAATACATACAGAAACCCAACCCAATTCCTTCAATTTAATAACCCATTCCAGCAGCAACATACGTACAACAGTACGCTTCTTCTTTCTTCTTCACTAACGCGTGAACAAACTCCAGCGAACCCAGACACGAACCAGAACGCGAGTCCAGCAGCCTAGCGCATCGTCCTCTCCTCTCTCCCTCATCCTCTGTACGTGAACACGACAGTAGACGGAAAAGCGACCCAGATGCGCGCTTGAACGCCCGCGTCGTCTTCTTCAATGCTGCTCGACAGGCAGTACACTGGTACAATGTTTTTGGCTACAGCAGTCTGAGAATTTGTACTATTTTCAGCTCCTCCAACCTTATCTCTGAAAAAATTTGAAATTTGAAATTTCGAATTTTATCTCATTCCTTACCCGATTTCCCCCAAAATCTACCCTAATTTCCCCCTATAAATAGCTCCTTTCTTCTTCATTGTGGAGGGTTGAAAAAAAAGAAGGAATTAGTATTAGAGAGGAAAACACAAGAGGAAACAAAAAAAACGGCAATTACAATATATAAATAGGTAGAGGAAGTAGAATTTGGGGGTGATAGTAGTCGTGTTGCTGAAATTTTGAGTTTAGTCGCTGCCCAGAAAAAGGTAATATCATTTTCCCTTTGGTTAAATTCCTCTTCATCTCGTGTTTTCATTGTTTGGAGTTTTTTTCCGATTTCGATTATGTTACTATTGTTCGCTTTCTGCTTCCTTTAATAGTGATACTGGGTTGTCATTTTAGCATTTGAATATAGCTAATTGTTACTCCTCTTGTTGATTGAATGTGTTATTGATTTAGTTTAAGCTTTGTTTTGATCAAATCTTCCCATGTTTAGTCTTAGATTACTTATTGTTTGAATCATTTGATGTTGTCTGGATCAATTTCTTTGCATCTTCTTAGGCTTAATTAAGGTCAGGGTCTATTCGATTGTTAGTGTTAGCTTACACAAATGATTATGTGCCTTGTTCTTTACTTTTAACATCAGAGTTTTCATTATTTTGTCATGTCTACAGTAACCATTAGAGTCTCAATTTGACTAGTATAATTTAGTAGAAAGATGGGTTGTCTATGCATAGATCACTTTATTACTGCTCAAGTTTTGTTTAAATATTTTCTTTATACATTTGTTGAGTCTGGTTTAGGGGACATTTGATATGTTCAAGTGCAAGTTTAGTAGCTTATGATCAGTTTTTTTTCCATCTTTATTTGGGTTTGATGTTGGAGTTAGATCTTTGTGTTTATATCGGAAGTTGTTTTTTTATCTCCTATAGTATACTGGTTCCCAAAATGCCCCCTTTGATCACAACTTCTTCATAAATTGTGAGAAGAGGAATGCATTTTGTCATTTATTGCTCTTGAAACTCTAAGGTACTACTTTCCTTGTCCATTAATCTAACATGTCTTATGGTAGCCTTACTGTGTAAAAAATGAGTTTTTCTTATCATTGGCATTCTCATGATAGATATATGTTCATTAGTTCATAGTGTTATCTTTTATCTTATTTCATTATTTTATTAGATATCTTGTGTTAGTAGTATTTCAATTAGTTCATATCTTCCTCTATGTGTTGTTACCGTTAAGAATGGATGAGCTCATGTTCGCCTACTGACTTTCATTGGAAAATTTGCTCTCGAATAATTTTGTATCACTCTTGATTAATTCTTTTCATTTACTTTGTTTACATGTGATGCTTCGCCGAGTCTATTTGGACTCTTCCCATTGCCTCTTTGCATTTTCGAGTAACGAGTCAACCCTTCGGTGTTCAAGAGCGAAATGGGATTGACGTATAGGTGTTTGGAGCCGATATACGAGATTATATACACTAGTATACACCTAGTGTATACGAAAATGAGGAAATGGGCCTAAAGTCCCCGAAATTCGATTTTGTATTTTGTTGGGCCTAAGCCTTTTTATTTTAAGTACTATTATCTTGCTAGAACCTAGGACAAGTGGAAGATGGGTCCAAAGCCCAAAGAAAGACATCTTTCAAGATTAGTTTAGGACAAGTATATTGGGCCTTTGGTCCCAAAACCAAAAATTGGGCCCAAGTGCTAGCCCAGGCGGACAGAAAATCAAACTTGGGCCCAAAACTCATTCAGATGAACCAATCATATTTTTAAAATCAAACAAGTATATTTTATTTAGCTTTAGAATATCTAGTACATAAGTAATATCCTTTTATCCCCTTTCCCTTTAAAAGCAATTTCAAGTCTTAAATTGTTGTTTCTTTAAAACAAAGTATGCTTTTATTTTAAAATTGTTTAGCCAAATAGTTAATTACTGGATAACCACGTATTAGCGGGCATTTCGGGTGCTTTCAAACCCTTCCCAAAATACTAATAAGAACCCTGAATCCCTCTGAATATTTTCATTAGATTTCTGTTTTAATCTTTTGAAAAAATAGTTTTCTTGATTTTTCTTTAAAAATTAAGTGGTGACTCTTAAAACTAGTCCAGTCTCTTTTTAATAATAAAATATATGTTTCTTTTTGTATTTTCTATATTGGTGATATTTGTTATATCGATACTAAATATCATATTTTTTTCTGATAATAGATGAAGATCCAGAAATGTACACTCTTAAATTGCACTATAATGATCAGTGGGTGTTCGAACATGAGATGAATTATGTTGGTGGACAGATAGCCTACTACGACTACTGTAAGGGAGGTGAAAATTCTATCATTCAAATGAGACAATGTATGAAAAAGTTGAAAGTTGATGATAGAAAAATGAAATTTTGGTTTAAGTTTGGGCCTTATTTTGAAATGAGCTTAAGACTTTTGTCATTTGATATAGATATTTATAATCTTATCACAGCAGAGAGGTAGAGATATTTGTGGAGCACACAGATGAAGATCAATGGACCTATGATGTGGTTAATATTGAAGGGGCTGACTTCAAGGTGAAGAGAGCTTGGTAGATGTTGATGTAATAGAGGAAAGTGACGCTACAATTCCTTGGAAGGAGATGAGATGATTTTTGATAAAATTGTCGACTCTACTGCTGAGTGGATTGGTGTTAATGAAAAAATCAGAGATAACCAATTTAAAGAAAAAACTATTGAGTTTGGCGCTGCCTCCGACATGGCTAAGATTCCCAGTAACACTCAAGAAGAAGTTTGTGATGCATCAAATGATGAACTAATGAGTTTGCAAGGAGATTCAGATGATGATAATTCAAAAAGATTCATTGTTTATAATGCAAAAAGGGATCTGGAAGATCCAAAATTTGAGTTTACACTTAATATGATTTTCAGTAGTAGTAAAGAGTTCAAATTGACAGTAGAAGTGCGTGCTGTGATGATGAAAAAAGACATCAAATTTAAGAAAAATCAAAGTAGGAGGGCAATGACAATTTGTAAGGTATCAAACTGCAAATGGTTCATAAATGCATCAAAGGCTAACGAAGATGAACCTTTCATGATCAAAATAATAGGCCCTGATCATTCATGTGGCAATCAGAGAGAAAATAAAACTATTGACTCTGAATTTTTGGCTAAGAAATATGCAGATGAGTTCAAAATTAATCCAAGTTGGGGTGTGAAAGAATTTCAAGCTCATGTGATGAGGAAGCATAGTTGCACACTCAATAGGCATCAATCTTATAGGGCAAAAAAGAAGGCTTTAGATCTGATTACAGAGACTAAAGAAGAACAATTTGATATGTTGTGGGACTATTGTGCAGAGTTAAGGAGGAGTAACCCAATGACTACATGTATTTTGAAGTTGGATGATAATCCAGAAACAATGGTCAAAGATAGAAAAAGATTTTTAAGACTCTATGTGTGTTTTGCAGCTTGCAAACAAGGATTCTTAGCTGGATGTCGACCTATAATAGGGGTTGATGGATGTCATTTGAAAGGCTACCAAAAGGGAGGGCAACTATTGATTGCAGTAGGCATTGATGCCAACAACAACATGTATCCTGTTGCATTCGCAATAGTGGAATGTGAATTGAAGGAAACATGGAGCTGGTTTCTTACACTTTTTGACGAGGATCTAGGAATCTCCCAAAATTCTTTTACTTGGACTTTCATTTCTGATAAAAAAAATGTTTAATTTCAGCATTTGATGAGATAATTTCAGATGTCGCACACAGATTTTGCGTGAGGCATCTGCACAATAATTTTAAAACTGAAGGTTTTGGAGGACAAGCATTGAAAGAAGTCCTATGAAAAGCTACCAGGGCAACTATAGAACCTGAATTTTCCAAGCATATGGAAGAAATGTCAAAGATAGATATAGATGCCCCTAAGTGGTTCATGAATAAGCCTCCCATTCACTGGTCAAGAGCTTTTTTCTCTTCATTCACAAAGTGTGACATGTTATTGAATAATATGTGTGAATCATTTAATAGCGTACTTCTACCAGCAAGAGACCAACATATTCTGACGATGCTTGAATCAATAAGGATCTATATGATGTCAAGACTTCAGAAGAGTAGAAATAAAATGATTAACCATTGCCACATAATTAATCTGCCCATGAATTTTATTGAAGCTAGACAAAAATAAGGATAATGTTGCCAAGTGTATTGCCATTAAATCTGATGAATTTTATTACCAAATTGAGGACATTTATCTAAGATTATTCTTTGTTGATCTTAAGGAGAGGACATGTTCTTGTAAGGGATGGGACTTAACAGGGATACCTTGCAATCATGCTATTGCAGCTATATGGGTTAAAAATGATGAACTTGAAAAGTATGTTCATGAATGTTACATGGTTGAACAGTATATGAAGAGTTATTATCCATCTATTTTACCAATTAATAGCTTTGAGCAATGATCTAAGACTGGGGTAGAACCACCACTGCCACCCATATATAAAGCTCAGCCAGGTAGACCAAGAAAACTAAGAAAGAGAGAAAATGATGAGACAACTAAAAAAGAATCAGATTCTGAAAATGGTACCCTTTTAAAAGCGTCAAGAAAGGGCAAAAAAAAGAAATGAGAATTGTGTGGAAAAACAGGACAGAATAGTAGAAAATGTCCTATTCTTATAAGAACCAATCAATTTGAGGTTCAACGGCAACAAGTTCACTAGAAAGTCAGCAAAGAAGGTTCATCTACACTTAATAATGAAACAGAAGTAAGTTTTCAAAATAAGTTGATTCCCTTTAATATTTAATAAGAGTAGCAATACTAAAAATGTTATTTCAATGTAGGTTTCAAGCACTCTTACTGTGAGTTTGGCATCAACACAGTCCAACTCCTCATTTGTGACTAAACAGATCGTAATTACCTCTTGTATTGTCTATTTATGTTGTCTGTATTGAACTTTACTAACTTAGTTTATTTTATTACTGTAGGCCAGTCAACTTAACCAGCCAATGGCACAACCTCAAATCCCACTGAGGAGTTCTACATTCATTTTAGAATAAATTAATGAGCATTCTAGAGAAGGTACAAGGCCACATTTCATCCAGAGAATGGGAAAACATTATGCCCAATTGTCTTACATGAGGCGCTTTCTCAAACGAGCAAGAGAGTCAGAAATAGAGCATATGCTAAGAAGAAAAATGTTCCTTAAATACAAGCCAAATATTTTCTCATGACAATGGGTGCATGCGTTTAGATTGTTCTTTTTCCTATTGACTTTGAAGTTGTTTATGCTTTGGTGACACGTTTTTGTTTCCTCTTAAAACTAGATGCAACTTAAACAATTTGATTTTGTTCTTGATTTGAACTTTTTGCAGATGACTATAGTAAGATCACATGCATCAATTCACTGTTTTTACAATAAAAAGATTGTTATGTTTCTACATATCCAAAAAATGTATTGAAAGAGTACCGAAGGGAGATTCACAACCTAAAACTCGGCCCTTCTATCTCCTAATTTATTTTCCTGCATCTACACACCATTCAAGATAATGCAAAACCGATATAACAATCTTACATCAAACAATCCAATAAGTTAATATCTAGCATCAGTTTTTTCACTATCACACTTTACAAGTCAAATACATAATACCAACACTTTGAAATGCATATTGTCTCTTCACAATCAAGATAAATAATTTCACTCGAGCACTACAAAAATAGTGCAAACTTCACAATTAACCACATTTTACTGATTTTTAGTGATATAGGACATTTGAATGTTGATAACTATTAGTTTCACTATTAATCAATCTGCAATACTACAAAATGAAAGATACCTTCGCAAACAACAAGGATTCCGTCGAAATCTGAGAGGTAAAGCAATTATTGGACCTGTAGGCTCAGACCTTTCATTTCCAGCACCTTCAAAAGGGGTTACTACAATTTTAAAAGGGATACAAATAGATTTAGGCAAAAGAAAAAGTGATTTC
Organism: Solanum tuberosum; assembly: GCF_000226075.1. Classification (NCBI taxonomy): domain Eukaryota; kingdom Viridiplantae; phylum Streptophyta; class Magnoliopsida; order Solanales; family Solanaceae; genus Solanum; species Solanum tuberosum. The sequence goes on along the minus strand of NW_006239261.1, from coordinate 276,533 downwards.
CCAAAAAGTAATTCATCACACCCATACTCATCACACCAACTAAACTAGAGTTGTCATGCACACACCATTTATACTTTTGAAGAGAATAAAACCTTTAAGTATGTAAGTATATTACCTGAATTTGAAAGCTTAAGCAAATATCAGTGAAAATGTAGAGTTGAATGTAATGACCCTCTTGGTCATTTCTGTGTCTTGCCTTCCGTGTATCATTTAGAGCGTTCCTGTAGCGACCCCGCTGGGACTGACAGTTCGGTCACCTGGTCGTTCGTTTGGTTATGGTGTGAGTTTTAGTGTTTTGGAGCTTATGAACCTTGAACGATCATTTTCGATCAAAAGTTCGAGAAGATGACATCGGAATCCAATTCTGACTATTCCATCAACTTCGGAAGGGTCATTTTAGGCTAGTAGCATGGTCAGGATGACTCCCGAGGTTTTCAGTGTGAGTCGGTGTGATTAGGCGTTTTAACATTAAGTTTAAGCCTAAGTTTGACGTTGGTCAACATTCTGAGTATACGCGCTCGAATGAGAATTTCGCCAGCTCGGTTAGCTCTGGAATGTCAAGTTTGGTCTAGATTGACCTTTCTTTTGTGTCTCGAGGTTTTTGATATTTTTCGGAGCTCTTTTGTAGTTTTTGACTTAAAATGACATTTGGGTGTGAGACCCACTTTTTGTCAAGATGGCATTGTATGGAAATTTTGACTGTGCCATTGAGTTCGGAATATCGAATTTAGTATGGTTGCATATCTCGTTTGCGTGCACGGGGTTCCGAACGAGTTCGGAGCACCCCATCGGAGTTTTTTAGTTTTGGAAATTATTGCAGAAAATCTGCTATAAATGCAGAAAATCAGTAACATTTCCCAAACTTCAAACCCTCATAACTCTCTAATCTTTCATCCGAATTAGGCGATTCAAAGTGCGGGAGCTTCGTATTTTTGGTGGCTTCGCTGTAGAGTGTTTGAAAGTTGTCGGGTGCACGTAGTTCGAGCTAGATTTCACAATAACCTGACTGCAGTACCCTTTTTCGAGCTTTTGTTTTCGGCATTCTTGTTTTGGTCATATCTCACTCATTTTAGCTCGGTTTTGGGTGATTCGAAGTCCTACGTGTTGGAAATTGTATTGGCTTCATTGTAGAATGTTCAAAGCGTGCTGGGCACTTTTTGATTCTCCTTAATTTCGAGTTTAGACTGCTGTAATGTTTTCTTTTAAGTTGATTAAAGTGTGGTTTTGTTGCTTGTTGGATGTTGATGCGTTTTAATCCCCGAATTGTATTCCATTTTGGAACACAAGTTTGGGGTGCTATTTAGGGTGTCTTGACGGAGTCAAATTCAGACAGTTCGGTGCGGATCCTACGATTCCCGTTTTGACTCCAAAATTGATCCGTCTCCGTTTGTTGTGATTTTGGTGTCTAAACGACCGTAATAATCTTGTGACTCTATTTTTGATTGCGGGGCAGTGTTTCGAGGACGTTTGGAAAAGGAAAGCTCCGTAGAAGTGATATTGGAGCACGTGTGATCGGCCTACAGGTAGGCTACGGTTTCCTTCTCTTAGATTGAGCTCGAAAATGTGAATGCATGTTGATTATTTGGGATTTGGGTTGAGTAGTTATTGAATCATGTATAGGTGTTTAAAAATCATGTTTTCGGCCTATTTCGAGAATTATCGGGTAACTGTGAGCATGCTTTGTGTTATTAAATTGACCCTCTTCGCTATGTGGAGTGCTTGCATGCTTAATTACTGTTTATTTGAAGCATCTTGGGCCTTAGTTTAGGTTTGACTAGGGCTTGCCTTAGAAATTCATGATTCGGATCCAATAAGCCTTAGTTTTTCCCCGACGTCGCTCGGCCGGCTTAGATCCCTGTAGACTGGTGTAGCAGACTTGAGTCTGATAGTTTGGGCCTTAGCTAGGCGATACGCTTGCTCCGACTATAGTTATCCTTTTTTTCCCCGATGTTACGGCTTCACGAGTTAAGTCGGCTACGCTAGTTCTGCTTCGCGATTTGAATTTGATTTTCGATTCAGTTCCAAGGACTTACATTGATTGGCTAAGTATGGACGGCGTTCCACGGACATTTCTGAGTATGGATCGATTGGGACTCTTTCAACAACTACATTAGCACCTTTGTCGGGCATCCGGATACGCTTCCACGAACATTTATGAGCATAGATCGATTAGGATTCTTTCAGCAGCTACATTGGCACATTTATAGAGCATCCGGTTTAAGGTCCGGCCTCTATCGCCCAGATACTTATATAGAGCATCCGGTTCGAGGTCCGGCCTCCGTACTGTCAGATTCTACTAATTAAGGTTGAGGTTCTGGTTCGATGTTCTTCGTTCTTGGGTTC
>NW_006239261.1:266410-274047 GCF_000226075.1 Solanum tuberosum | reverse complement strand
GTTAGAATTTCGTTCTTGACTTCGGTTTGTGTTATTCCTTCTTTTCATATTGCCTTTACTTTTCAAGTTCAGTCGGCCTATGATGCCTACTGGGTACCTGCTGTTGTGGTACTCATGCTACGCTCTGCATCTGTTTCGTGATGTAGGTTCGAGTACCAATGGCTAGCGTTGATCCAGTTTGGAGTAGTCTGATCCGGAGACAGGGGTGAGCACACGACGTTTTGTACTATTTTAGTCTCCATCTGTATATATAGACTTGTCTTTTACCTTTCGAGACAGTCCAGTTTATGTGGTCCGGTTTTGGGATTTGTACTCGTTTTGTTAGTAGCTCTGTACTAGTGACTTCCAGGTTCTGGGAAAGATCTTTAATTGTATATATGTTTTGGTTTGCTTCTGCCTGTTTATGTTGTTATCTTAAATTTTGCCTACTTTTGTTTAGTTTCTGCCCTCAGATCCATTAGTTGTTGTTCCGGGTTACGGGTTGGTTTATCTACTGGTAGGTTATAGTAAGTGCCATCATGACTCGAGGAATCGGGTCATGACATTGAAGAACTAAAATCGCTTGATCGAATCGGTAAGGCTAAATCAAAAAGACTTACCTCATATCTCAAGTTGAAGAAGAACTGAGAAGAAATCTCAAAAATTGATTCAAATGAAACAAAAATCACTCCAATATGAGCTCCATCGTAAATTTTCCTTTAGTATTAAATCAATATTTGGGGAGCTCTACATTGGATTTTTAAGAGAGAGAAAGAGATAAGATAGGAGAGAAGAACACATATGTATTTCATGTGATTCTAAGAGAGAGAAAGAGATAAAAAAATTAAAATGAAGGAGAAAGTAAAAGTAAATGCAATGTATGTCATGGTAATTCTGACAATATGCTAGCACATGAATTTAGAGTAAATTTAAATGATAAAAGAATTATTTTATTATATAATAAATAAAGTAGAATAGCCAATACTTTCTAGTACCAAAATTGCCCTTTCCGTTAATAAGCAATATGTTAACAAAGTTAGTATTTCTTAGTAATTAGATCAAAATCGCCCAGTTTCTAGTTAATTCAAGGTTAAATGTGCACAGTCAAATATCACAGGGACTAAAAGTGGAATTAGGCAATAACACAGGGACTAAAAACGTCATTTCCCCTAAAAAGAAATCACTATTGTAATCTGTAGTAGGGTCAATTATGCTTGTACATTTTTTGATTGGTTGGGGTGTAGGGTTGTTTAAAATCGATAATTCGAATCGAAAAAAAGTTATTAATTTATCGATAATGGGTTATTGATTTAATGATTTCGGTAATGATTTTAATTTTATAAATTATCGAATTACCGATTTTTAATGGTTTGAGATTTTTTTAACGGGGTAATCGATAATCGGATGGTAAACTATATTCATCCCATCTGTATATAAAGTGTTTGACTTAGTGCTTAGTTTCGTACCTTTATTTTGGTTTTCTCAAATTTTCGATTATTCTACGACGTGTCAGTGTTTTCTTTTACCCAATATGCAATATATCAACTCATATACAATATGGTTCATTTGATTTGTCACTTTATTTCTAAGTTATTTTCAATGATTTTTTTTTGTCAAATCTTAACAGTTAAATCAATGATCAATAAACTGATAACCGATCGATAAACCAATATTTTAATGGCTCTATAACTGTTTAATATTTTTACAAACTGATAACCGATAAACTTCAAAATCGAACCGAACCGATCGATATACAACCCGATGAATGAGATAGTTGTGTTTTGAATAATGTATTATCTTGTTCATTATAAAATGATAAGTCTACTTCAAACTTATATGAATATCTTTAATAGGTTTTAGAACTTACAGCTAGAAATTATATTTCATATTTTTTTTAAAAAATAAAATATATTTTTTAAATTATGATCAAATGCATTTTGAAACTTCATCTAAAATTGACTAATAAAAAATATTAAAAATGATCAAATGCTACCTTAATAAATTATCACACCAATCAATTGGTGGAAACCTTAATAAATCAGTAGATAACTTTAACTACCAAACGATAAGCTTGTGACTCATACATTATTTGTTTTTTTTTTGGAAACCTTACTAGACAATATCCCTTTCTTTTCCAAAATTTGTGTTTGTCGCAAACAATGGGTTATGTATTGTTTTATAATGCAATATATTATATTGTATTATTTTTTTTAAATAAAAATAATTTTTTGAATAAATTATTTTGTTATCCGTCATTATATAATATCACACGTCAATAATTTGAATGATAAATCTATAAAATAGGATATGAGGTAGAGCTACTATAAAAAAAAAACTAGGATTAAGAATAAAATAGGATTATTAAACAATAACTAAGATAACATGAGAAGAAAATATCAAGGTAACAATATAATCACACCAAATTTATCTGTACAAAAAATGATTCTTTTGTCATTACATAATAATAATGAATTTAAATAATATAATATAATAAAGCAATGATCAAAATAAACATCATGTTTAGCCTAACGATACATTAATACAATACAAACACTCGTACTTTTAAATAGAAAAATATATACTCCATAAGATAAAGTTAAACTTTATTACGTAAACCACCTTAACTTAACACTTGGCATTGGCACAGTCGTGTGGATCTGATCTTGCACTGACATTAAAGAACGAGTGCGTTTAAATATGATTAAAGAACATACTAATACCACTAATGTTTTCCTAATATCAAGATTTTGTGCATATAAATATATTTAGTATTTAATCATATTACTTGGGCGTTAACATGCTCGTTTTGATATTTAGTTGGCAAATTAATATATAAAAATCATAATATTATAAAATACCTAAATATAATGCATTATGTTCATTCAAATCATAAAATATATTTAAAATGTTTATTGATGGAGTTATTGAGTGTCTGGGCTTATAAACTTATGTTTTAAACTTATTTTAGCTTAAAATAAAATATTATCGACCTTTTATTTTAGTTTTAAATTAGTAAATATATTAACAAATGCTTATTTTATTTTAATTTAAAAAATAGAATATTCCCTATTTTATTAGAAAAAAGAGAAAAAGCATTGAAAATAACTTTAAATTTGTGCAGTTTACTAGTTTTGTTTTCAAATTATTGATAGTCATAAAACACCTTTTTACTAGATTAACTAAATTTAAATATATCTTGTGTGACATATACGATTTCAAACTCTCCTAATAAAAAGTGGAGAGAAGCAAAACAACTTTAAACTAATAAAATTTTTAAAGGCGTAATTCATTTCTGTCCTCTCTGTCTGCTTTATTGGTAATGTTGTGAAGCTGCTACAAGCGAGAATGTGATACAAATCAATGGATTCCACGCGAAGTTCTCTGGTAATTTGCAACAATTCATTTTATTTCACATAAAATTCTATTTAATTTTTTTGTTTTGTTTTGTGGATTCTTCAGAGTTGGAGTTCTTTGACAATCTCAGAGAAAATTTGTGCTTCATTTTTCCCCATTATTGCACTCATTGAAGCTTGTATTTATGCTGTTTCTGGTTGCTTCGAATGTCATTACCCTCCAAAGAACAAGTTTAATTACGACTACGCGGACCTTGCTCGACTTGCCGGTGAATCTCGATGTAATTAACATTCCATTTTCTTCTCTCTATTTATTTTTTTTACCCGAAAAGTGATTTGGAACTGTATAGGTTGAATCATTTTTTTGGTGAATTTTGATTTTTCAGTTAATGTGAATGAAGTGGAAGCATTATATGAGTTGTTTAAGAAGTTGAGTTGTTCAATTATCGATGATGGTTTGATACATAAGGTGATTTGTCCTTTTTTTAGGGTTTTGCTTTTGTTATCACTCTGTTCCAATTCGTAATTTGTGATAATTTTTTTGGATATTAGTGCACTTAGACTAATTCAGTAAATTTAGCAATTTTACAAAAAAATTACATATATTGCAACTTACCGTCCAAAATGATGAAAAAGTAAAAAATTACTCAGAATATTGTTTGATTCTTGTTGATGATGGTCACTGTTAAAGTTACTTTATTTGAAAAAAAGAAAGACCAATCTGTTTGATTCTTGGAACGAAACTAGGATGACAGAGTATTATTAACATGTAGTTTTGCTAGAGATAGGGAAACTGGCGCAAGCATCAAGAGTAAGGAACAGGTTCCTTGAGTGAGTACAGGAAACTGTTAGTTAGAGTTACTGTTCACTGGAAAGTTAGTCAGAGTTGCTGTTCGTTGGAAAGTTAGTTAGGATTTCTATTAGATTTTGTTACTCGTTCTTTTGATTAGTTGTATCCATTCATATGAGTATAAGTACGATTGTAATAGTCATTGTAAGGCGTCTTATGAAATACAAAATCTCTTCTTTTTGTCTTCTAATATTTCTGTCTCAACTAAACTCTCGATTTTCCTCTGTTACCTTCTTATCTTCCTTGTGTAGTCTCCTGGATTAGCCTTTTCACAAATCAATTGTGCATCAGAAACCCTCTTGTCATTTGTTGGATCTGCATTGAGTGTTGGAAGTAAAGGTGCGCCCAGCAAGGCTTGCGTTTCGGGTTTTAATTTTGATGTAAGGGTTAAGTTGGAAAGGAGATCTGGGTTATAGGGCTTAATTATTGGGTGTGGCTGAACTAAATAAATTCTCTGCAATATGCACCATTTATTTGTGTGTGTTTTATCTGCTGACATAGTAATATAACTTATCCTGAAATTGAACGAGTCTTCATACAAAGAGAAATATGTAGGTGGAGATTTGTGCAATTTTCAGTCCTAACCTTTCAGTGACATCTATCTCAACTTTTATCTGCATTTCCCGTGAAGTTTCACTTTTATGTTAGACATTTCTGCTATAATGAAGGATAGAGGATGAATATTAGTTTTTCGAACCTTTCTTTTCCTCTTATTTATGTTCTTTCTTCATCTTCAGATAGATGATAACAGTGTTCTTTTTCATTTTTTACAAATTTGCATATGCCGCATATCACTTTTTTGCAGTTTTAGATCCTTGAGTGGTCTTTTCCCTTCCCTCTTTACTTTTTCTTACTGAAGTATATGCAGAGTTTTGAAACTATTGTCATGTTATATTTATCTTTTGCTTTCTTTTTCCAGGAAGAGCTTCAGCTAGCCTTATTTCAAACTCCATATGGTGAGAATCTCTTTTTGGACCGGGTAAATGCACTAAAACTTCTGGTCCTAGTTCATCTCGTGTTCTCTCTTGAGATATCTATCTCCATTCCATGAGAATAATGCTAGCACATTATATATGGATTGTGTTAGAATTGAATATGCTAAACATGCCAATTTACATGCACTTTGATGCTTCAACTGAAAAAGATAGGTTATCTGCTGGGTCTATATATGAACTGCCAACCTTGGGGTTCTTCATAGATATGAATATGTCACATTATTATAGTTGGCTGTCCATGTCATTTATTAGTACATTTAGGTGGGTTAGATGGATCAATCATCTGAAGTTTGCCATATTCTATATAAGTAGGGTTAGTTATTTGTCAACTGTGCTGTTAGCTTTGTGGTTCTTTACATGTAATATCTCGTTTAACTGTATTGAGGACATGCTGCTTTCTAACAGTTGAAATATATATCAGGGATAGCTAAAAAATGAGGAAAGAGTTAAAAGATATTTGCCTTGCATCAACTTTGTCTGACCTTAATTTCTCCGTCAAGAAATTGTCTTTAGTTTCATGTTGATGAACTTTCCAAGTTCCTTTTCTGCAGGTTTTTTATCTTTTTGATGAAAAGCAGAATGGAGTCATTGAGTTTGAGGAATTTATCCATGCACTTAATATCTTCCATCCATATGCGCCAATAGACGACAAAATAGACTGTAAGGGGTGTAAACCATTCTTTTAGTTAATTGTTTCTCTATTCAAATTATCTGGCGTGTGTATTTCATTGTAATCACTTTTTTTCTCTTGCAGTTGCCTTTAGGTTGTATGATTTACGACAAACTGGGTTCATTGAGCGAGAAGAAGTGAGTAAACTAGTTTGAGAATTTCTGTCAACAGCTTTGAAGTTCTTTTCTACTCCAAAAATGTGATATTACCAGATGCTTTCTAAATAACTACTCCTATTCGGATCTAACAATTGCTGATAACCTGCACTCTTAGTTTGCAGATTCTAGTGTTTTAAGTTCTATTCAGAAATACTGGAAGCGAAGGAGTATAAATTTCTCTCACATTTTGCAGGCTATAAACTATATAATGTATGTAAACATAGAAAGTTGATTGATTCTGAAACTGAAACTAGAATATAGATCTGACTGATGATGTCTCAAAAAATACTTCGGACACAAAATGATTTGTTAAGTCAGATGGGAATGATATTGCGAAGTGATTGATTGATAAACTTAAACTGGATTATTTATATATGACAATATCATACTACTCTGAGAGCAACGGAAGTGGGAGAAGAGTGAGCCCACACAAGGTTCATACAGGGTTATTTCCCACAAGTCATTTACTTCAACTTATTAAAAGATGTTACAGCTGATATATATGAAGCACAAGTTTGAGATTGATAATATTTTGGCTGCAGTGACAAGTTCTTGATAACATTATATGCTTAGAAAGCATGTTTAACTTGGAAGCTTCTAAACTCCTATTTTATGTGATCAATTCCATTACTGATACATTGCTGATCCCGAACTAGATTAGAAGTCATCAGTTATCCTTCTATTAATCCAGAGCACACTCCTTTTTTTGTTCTATTGTTGATTCAGTGCATTTGAAATACAAGTGAGTATATTGGTGCAATAATGGTACAAGGAAAGTACATAACCTCATCTTCTCATTTCATCGTTGCTCATTCCCGTTAGGCCGAAGTGTTTGACCTTTCCTTTTGTTGTAGCTAATGATTGTTTGTACATATGTTGATGCAATAAAGGCTAAAATCCTGAGGTAGCCTTTGAGTTTATGTTAACTGAAAGTGGGAATGTTTAGTCTAGGTTGTTTCAGTCCTTTTTCTTGGGGGGTTTGGGGGGGAGAGATACAAGAGGCAGCTCCCAGAAAAGTGCATCAGCAGAACCTGGTGCATAGCTTAGGTCTACCTCGGTAATCTACTTGCAGTGTTCTGTGTTAAAGTTGATGTCCAAGTTATTTCTAGATGAATTTTTCCATGAATTGATTTGAAAGTTTCCTCATTTAGGTTAAGCAAATGGTAATTGCAATTCTGATGGAATCTGAAATGAGGTTATCTGATGAACTGGTCGAGGAAATTATTGATAAGGTATGCTTTTGTCAAGGTGAATCTTTTCTCCGAACCCATGTCTGCATATCATAATCTTTATGTCTCCATGTTTCTGATAGACATTTGCTGATGCCGATGCTGATGGGGATGGTAAGATTGATAAGAAGGACTGGAAAGAGTTCGTTATTAGATACCCGTCATTGCTGAAGAACATGACTCTGCCCTATTTGAAGTATGTTAATTGTTCTTTTATATCATGGCTGATGTGCTCTTATTATTGTTGATTCAACGACCTTGCAAACCACCTGATATTTGATCTCAATTTGCATTCTTTTCTTTTCTTGTTGTCTTCTATTTCTCTTCCCCGCACTTGTTTTGGTAAATAGGAAGGGGAAAACTGAAGGACAAACTTAACCTCCCACCTCCATCCCCCTCCCCC
>NW_006239261.1:256262-265738 GCF_000226075.1 Solanum tuberosum | reverse complement strand
TTCTCATTTGGCTTTACAGGGAATTGGTGAAGGTTAATTAGGAAAAGAAAATTCTGATGGTTTGAACCCCAATCAAAGTGTAAAGATGGATCCTGGGCTTAACTCAACCCCAAAAACGAACCTGATAGAATATGTGCGTCCACTATCAGTCAACGGACCAGGTCCCTTGACTCAGCAAGAACAATAATGAAGAGTAAACAATAAAGAGAAAACAACACAAAAATTTACGTGGAATCCTCCTTGCTCAAGGGAGTAAAACCACGACCTGTGTCTTAAGCAAAAGTGAAACACAAATTACATCCACCAATGAGATTAACCTCTTAATCTCAACACTAAGTAATACGCCTATTACTTACTGAGCCTAAGCAGATACCACAGTGCCCACTAAGCCATCTGACCCTAGATAACTTAGACTTCAACTAAGTAGATACAACACTGCCCACTAAATCAGCTAGCTCCTAGATGATCTAGAATCTGACTAGGCAACCAAGACAAATATCTGATTCCTTTATAGAATAGGAATAGATTTACAATGTAAGCACTGAAGTAAGAATCCTAAGACAACTATGACACATGCAGCTCTATCAGGTCCTGTTGCTCTTGAGGAAAAATACTTCACGAAAAGGGTTTTTGCTTGTGTTCTTAAGAATTTTCAAGATGCAAAAACTGAGGTTGTGTCTATTGAAATGAACCTTATAAAATGATAGACACAAAGCTCAAACTCAACAAACACGCTTCAGCACTCTATCAGGTCCCTTTGTTGAGCATGAGCATTGTTCTTCCTTGAAGATGACCTTTTCTTTTTGAGCTTATGAATTTTCAGAAATTCACAACTTTGTTTGCCAAATCTTAAGTTTGTGTTTTGGAGAAGAGACTATATCAAAGTGGACACAAACCCTTGGGACGAGGCTATTGGCTGAGAGCCTGCTGTTATGAAAAGTTGTGCACCAACCACATCAAAGTTGGGAGCTTTTTGACAGCTGTCTCTTCGTCCTTTTCTCGTATGCAGACTTTCCGGGACCAGGTCCCTTGCTGCTGCGTTCTTTGATGCTTGAGTTCTTGAAAATGACTTGCTAGCTCTCTCTCTATCAATTACCAACAAGGGTTTTGACCACTTAAACGAACAACTTCGTCCGCCCTTTCTATTGGTGAAGTACGCTGCACATCTCACCAACCAACCTGAGACAGCTATAAAGATAACGTTTACAGTTGTGCACCACTTTGAATCTGGATGAAAGTACTTTGCCAAGGACCAAGTCCCTGCATTTGTGAGGATCATCAAAACATTTAGAATATAACAAAGTCCATTTAAGGAGACCAAATTCCCATCCCTTTTCCGATGTGAGAATTCTTAACACAAAGAAAAAAGGAAGCTTGTGGTAGCTACTGATTATCTCCTTTGAATATCTAAAAAATCTGGACACCAGATATAAACATCCTTTATCATGTGTATTCCTTTTTCTTTGTACTTCTGTCCTTATGAACTCTCTTTTGTTCGGTGGGTCATTTGCTTGGTCAAATTCTCTCCTCTCACTGGAAGAATACCTGATATGCACAAGGCTAAAAGAAAATTGTTTCTGCTGTGCTGTTTTGCTTCCTTTCTTTGGTAGCAAACCAGAGAAGTCAAAACTTTTCTATGTTCTCTTCCTACATCTTACTGTACTTCCCATGAAAACTGTTGCATCTATTAGCCAGAGCCCAGAAGGAAACCTCTAAATATTGTTTCTTGTGATTCATTTTACAGGGACATCACTATTTCATTCCCAAGTTTTGTCTTCCACACACAGGTTGAAGACTCGGAGAAAACCCATTTGTTGTGACAAGTTGTGTACTAGCCATAGCATGGAGATATGATTGGCGCTTGGAATTCCGTTAAATCTGGCTAAATGGTTTGTGCCATCTCTAGCAATGTCCTCCATTATAACAGGACATGTTGGCATCAAGTCTAAAGCAGCAGCCAACAGCTTTTCTTCTACTATAAGGGGTCGTTTGGTACAAAGATTAATAATGCAGAGATTAGTAATGCTGAGATTAGTAGTGCAGGGATTATATTTACCAAGTGTTTGGTTCATTGTTTCCCACCTCATCTTGTGTTTGGTTTAAAACTTTGTAAAAAATTTCTTTCCAATTATACCCTTGAATTATTATGTAATTGGGTTAAGGTTAATAATTGCCAGACAATATTATTTTTTTCTGGCCTTCTAACTAGCTATAAGAAGAACAATTTTGTTGTCATGCTTGCCTCTCTCTTTTTCACTTAAATTATTTGAGGATAAATAATTGCCATCTTAGTAAATTGAATCACTTACAAAATATCAATTTCAATTTAAAAAAAGATAAACTATAAACTTTTAAAATTGAAAAAAAACGATAAACAATAGTAAAATTGAATAAACCATCTATATTTACCCATAAAAATTGCAAATTGTAATTTTAATATGTATGCAATTTTATAAATTGTTCAAAATACAAATAATTAGAAAATCACACAAATATATATATCAACAAATTATACATTCAATTAAGATCCAAACGTTATGTGGTGATATATTTGCCTTTTTAATTGGTTAATGTTAAACAACTCACATTTTAAATATTGTAGTAATTTGTAAATTTATTTAAATAAACTTACTTGTACAAATATAAAACATAAAATCAAGAAAATAATTAAAATAATTTGAGGGATATTTTGTTTTTACATAGACTTATCCCATGGTATTATATCCCATGTATTACTAATACCTCCAAATTGAAGGTATTAGTAATACATCATGTGATACCATGTAGGAGGTATAACTAAGCCATGGATTAATTATACAATGGTTCAAATTTCTACCAAACATAGTAATAAACAATATCATACATAATACATGGACTATTTGTTTTAATGCGGCTTACCAAACGACCCCTAAATGGCTTAAGCTGTCATAGGCATCTCATTCATTTTCACAATCAATCTTCTTCAGTTTTTTGTGTTAGATGGTGATTTAAGAAGATTGATTGGTGAATCGTCAAACGTATTTCTTCCCAAACCTAGCATCTAGTTACAATTTGCAGCGTACTTAACCCCCCACCCAAAACAAAAAATGGGAAAAAGAAATTCCCATGTACTACATTTTTGCTATGAATTTGTGTATCTGGTTGTTATCAGTTTTCCAATTCAGTGGTTGATGTCCTGTTTAGATTGCTGTTGAAGTTTTAATCCAAGGTTCATCTGTTAAGGTCCAATCTGCATACTTTTCTTGTCCTTTCTTTTACTGAAGTTTCCATGAGGAGATATATACTTTGCTGCATATTGTAGGGGTGTGGTTTTACTGATCTGTGTTTGGATGGATTAATGGTCAATAAATGAGTTTTCCATCTTCTTTTGCAATGCTTCCTTGGAGAGAATTGTTTAACTTTAGGGAACAATATTACAGATAAGATAAATTAGGCTATAACTCAATAAAAACCTTGAGGTTGGTGCTCTGGAAATTAATTTACCCGTAAATATAACTTTATTGGAAAGAAATTGGATTGGATTTGATAAAAATCGAGGAAGATTGGGCTTAAGGTTAATTTTAGAGAGAAAAATCATAAACTACTATAACTTGGAGCATAATATCACTATAATTTGCCTAATTATGAATTATAGCTACTATTTTGGTATTCCTTGTATACATGATATTAGTATACTAGGTAAACTTTAGGCCATTTAACTACTTATTTTTTTGTTCAATCATTTTTTCAAATATATTCATTTTCGAGGATACCTCAAAGTTTGTGAAAAGAAGACAAAAGGCATTTGTTCCTGAAAGATCTCCGGATGTCGGGGATGGTGTAGATTTACTTTTTTTGAACTTTTCTTTTTATTTTGGAGTGAAACAATTTGGACATTATTCAAACTCAACATTGTTGTAAAATGGATGTCCACACAATATATTTTGTGTCCAAGTAAAATACTTTGTGTCCAAGTAAACTTTGTGGCCAAGTAACTTTGTGACCAAGTTACTTTGCACCCAAGTTTTATATACATCCCCTCTTGTAATATGAAATAACAAGAACAAGAACAAGAAGTAAAAACATTTAATAATAAAAGAAAGTTACTACTACTATTACTTTGTCTCTCTCTATCTCTACTCTTCTTGATTTCAATTTATTATCTTCATTTTATAACACGTTATCAGCACGAGTCTCTGACCTATCTCAAAGATATACATGAGATGAGTAGCAAAATTGGAGAGATGTTTCGGTATGGTAAGTATCTGGTATGTATTTTACCAATCATTTAATTATGAGCAAATTTTATGTCACAATATCACCTTTCTGTATCTCCTTTTTGAATCTAACATTTATTTGATAACAAGAGTTCTTAAAAAGTTGTTTGGAACTTATTAGTATTATGCAAAAGATATTTATGTTTACATTATTGTCGGTGTAGTTTTTATATCTTAGTGTAAATAAATCTTTGTATGGTATAACTTTGATTTCGATGAATTTTAATTTATATAATTAACTAAAATAAGCTTTTAGTTAGCAATAGCTATGATATATTCACTTTCAAATTTGTGATTTTCTTTCCATCTCTTTAAAAGTATATTTCCTCTTTATGCTTTATTTTGGCTCAACTAAACAAAAAAAATAAAATAATAATAATAATAATAATAGTAATAAAATTATCTTATCATTTGAGCTTTGGGTCTCCACTTTAATAATCTACAAAAAGATAAAGTGAGATTATTGACATGTTATGTGCAAATAAACAAATATATATGTATTGTCATTATAAAATAGTCATCTACACATATTTAAAATTTCATTTCTAGCATGAAGGCATCATTTCACTGATCTGAAAATAATTCAACACTTCAAAAAGATTTCATTTCATTTGTCACTATGTTTCAGAAAGGATTAGCATATTGAGTTTTCTTTCCATTAGAAATATGCATTTGAATGATTTCTAATCTTGAAAAGTTAGAAGGATTCTGTTATTATGAATTATTATGTCAATTTTTAAATAATAATCTTTACAATTCTGAATGAGGTTGGATATAACTTGAATCATAAAATAAGATAAAATATATATGATGGGCCAAATAATTATCCTCTTAAGTTGAATTTAATTTGAGATATCATTTTATTTATTGTGATTATTAGTGTTTACCTCTAGTTGCTTTATCTATGAATTACAATTGAAGAAATAAATTTTCTTAACTAGCAACAAATGAAATCAATGTTGAGAATTAATTTGTTGATCTTTCAATAAGTGAATTATTCATAAAGCTTTTAAGTTGAAAATAGTATTCAGAGGCCACCTATGAGGATCAACTTTGTTTCGGTAATAATTTGTATATGATCTTTTTTGAAGTGTTATTATGACTAAATTTATTTGTGCTATTAATAACAAAGAAACAATATTTTAAAGGCTCAAGGATGAATTTTATTTTGGACTATATATAATGCCATTGATTGAGGTAAGACGGTGGATTCAAATTTCACCGCATCAAAAGGGTAAGACATCGATTAAAGTCTCGATGCACCATGATGATAAGATTTTGGGTTATAGTCCCTTCGTATTTTGGCCTAACATGCCTTTGTATGGATAGGACATTGGGTTAAAGTCCCAATGCAATATATTGATATATAATGATGATCCAACAAATCGATATGCTCTTGCTAAAAATTGTGAAGTCTATCCCACTGAATATGCTCCATTCATTTAAGTGAATGTGATAGCAATACAATAAAAGTCTGAAAGATGACAAGATTATTTTATGATTGGGGATATGAATGTGGACGTGAATGGACAAAATAATAATACTCATCATAGTGAAAATTATAAAAGAAAGAACATTATGAGTTCTCAAAATGGTCCTTCAAGGAGTGAAGGTAATTTTTGTCATCAAATGATATGAAAGGTCACTAGAAACATGTTTGCTATGAGACCTAATAATTTGATAAGTTAATAAATCCTCCATCAAAGAAAAGGATGAAAAAGTGGTGATACACTTGACTTTCAAAAGTGATTTCAAGGTATGTCATATGAATATGATAAATTTCAAAGCATGACAATGAACTTCTAATGAAAGGAATAATTATGAAGCATGAATATATGATTATAGTCAATTCCTTGAAGAGAATGTGACTTGTGATAAGTATCATGAAAAGTGGATCATTCTTGAAAGTGAATGTGTAAAGAGATGATGAAAATTATAAATAAGGGCATACTCATATATGATTTAATAAATACCACAACTCACCCCTATGGGAGGTTAGAGAGAAATAAAGAAATTTATTTTGGTATAAATGATCATTGGTCAAGTACTTTTAGTATATCACAAATATTATGGTATGTTTTAGTATAAACTATCGAAATGACAAAAGAAAGAAATAATTTCTTGCCACAAAAATTTGTCATTAGTTATGTATCTCTGTGTGTAAAAAAATATTTTGCCTGATATTAAACAAAAGGGAGGAGATACTAATGACAAAAGTAAATCAAGAAAAAAAAGGTCTTACTTGTAATGATTTTGACCATGACAATAATGATATAAGTTTCTCCTTGAAAGAGATGTTTACCACACAAACAATGTTATGAAAGATATGATAGTATCCAATGTTAATTATGAGCTTTGGTGAGCTATTGTGCTACTACCCAAAGAAATAAAATTGCTCATGATATTGAAATTGTAGCAAGTCTCGGAAGAAACTTTTTAAGTTTCAAAGAAATAGTCAAAGAAAAAAAAATTGAGACTATAAAATATGGAAAGATTTAAGATCTTCATATTACTACAATCAAAGTGGGTTATAAATATTTACGTGAAAGATTACTCATATTTACATATTGTTTGTGGTAACTAAGTATGGGCATGATGATGGAATCACATGCAAAATAAACTAGAAGTTTATTGAAATAAATATCAGTTGGCATGATCGGTTGATGACTATCCCGGTTCAAATGTGATACGAAAATAACTGAGAATTCATGTGGTTATATATATTGAAGAAATAATAAATTCTTCAAGAATTTTCGTGTGGTCTTTGTTCTCATGATAAAATTATCATTGCACCAGCTAAGGTTGAGATTATATCTCCTGGAATTTTGAAATGTATATAAAGGTGAATATGGGTGTAACAGCTGTTCTATTCTTGTGATACTTGACATAGCCTTATAGTAAAGGTGAGGGACCATGTTTCTTACATGATTAGCGTTGGTTTAAACTCACTCGGAAGGTGATGTGATGCCTTGCACGTTTTAGCATGTGTACTGCAAGTTAATTCCAACGGAAGTATTTAAACTCGAGACAGTAAGGTGGTAATTGAGCTTAAAGTTGAAAGTTAAGTGCTAAGTTAAAGAAAAAAGGATTAATATTTAGAAAATGGAATAAAATAAGTGAGTTGCTTGCTTGACTTAACAAAGTTAGTAGGTGACAAGTAGGTGCATCACCTACTTTGACTTATTGACCAGTCCAAAGGACCAAGTAGGTGCATCACCTACTTGAGCTATATGAATCTAGTTAAAAAGGCCAAGGTTTATGGATCAGATTTGGGCCTATGCTAATGGACTCACTTGAGGCCCAAGCTAAGTTAAATAAAAGGAAAATGAAATTAAAGCCCAGCAGCCAAATTTGCCAAGGTCCAATATATTTAAGCCCAAGTAAAAGCAAGTAGGTACATCACCTAGTTTGACCTTTTGAGCTGGTTGATGTACATAAGCAGGTGCATCACCTACTTGACCAATTAGTGGCTGAAAATGGAGCAAAAAAAAAAGGTTCTAGAGGATTTTTTTAATGGTCAGGAAGGCTCCATATAAATCCAATATGATCTGATCTTTTCACTCATTTTTTAACACACAAAATTGAGAATTAACTCCAGCTCTCTCTCTCTCTCTTTTCTCTTAAGGATTAAAACAACAGCCTTAGAGTTCTTCTAGGGTTCTTGAAGAAACCCTCATCTCTGCAAGATAAGGTAAGTGAAAACACTTATGGATTTAGCTTAATTCTCCCATGGATGATTAGGAAATCATGTTATTCATGCTCAAGTATAAGTACAAAGACAGAACGTTTCCAGAAGCTATTGCTCACTTCATTGGTTATTAAGATACTTTTCTCTTCTTCTTTGGTTTAAGTGTGAAGGGAAGCTGAAGTTCTAGAAGAATTCAAGTTATAAGGAGAAGTTGCAAAAATTCAGGTAAGGTGACTGCTCCATTTTTTGTCCTCCTTATGTATGAGTTTGAGTGAGGAATTATGGGTGTGCTGTCATGAAGAACTCAAGGGGGTGGTGAGTTCAATAATTGGTTGTATGATAAAGAATGTTTGAGGCTGTTTTATGTGTATTGTTGTTGGTGCAGCTTGGGTAATCTTGAGAAAGGATATATAATGTATGTATTGGACAGAGAAGGAGGGTGTGGTGATACACAATATTTTAAGGGCTGTATGGGCTCATTATCTGTCAAAGTTAGCTACTGTTTTACGAGGCTTACGGTGTGATAGCTGCTAATCTTAGTTTATCATGACTTATATTGTAGATTAAAACCTAAAAGGGAAGGATGAATCATGATAGTTTTATTGGTCAGAAGATAAGGAATGTAAGGCTATTTGATTCCATATTCTTTGGCATGAAATCTGATAATTGTGATTAATATCAACAAACTGAGTTTCCTAAGCTCTATTCCTAGTCAAGGGAACATGGTGGCAGTGTACGATCTCCAATATAGCTAGTCATATTTTCCCCCTCTCCTAGGTGTGTAGAAGTATGTCATTAAATGTTCATTACTTTACATTTGTATAATTATCCTCCTATGTGCTAATATAGAAATAGTATTCGCAACAACAAGCTTGGTAAATTATCCTCTTAGTCAATTGAAGTCAATTGTGCCATTTAAGCTCACAAGTAATGCATTGATGTTACATAGCTCCATATGTCATTGTTACAGCCTTGAAGTATTATTTTCATGTCTTCTACTACTGGTCTGTAGTTCCAAATATAAAAATTGATTACGACCACCAAAACAACAATCTCAAAGATTAAAAAATCTAAGTGAAGCAATATGTATAACTATGAGTGGCAGCCCAGGGGCAAAAGCCTAGCATGGAACGATCCCAATTGGTATAGAAGTGTGGCAGCTCAGGGACGAAAGTGTAACACCCCGTATTCGAAACAGACCAAAAATACAGATTTCGAGAAGTTGCAGGTGCAACTTACGGTCACCATCCACGGACCGTAGGTCAGACCACGGCCCGTGCTGGTGGTCCGTGGTTCACCACTGCAACCCCTCCCAGACTCAGTCAGAAAATTTGGCTAAGTGTCGACCCACGGCTGGACTTACGGTCCGTAGGTCAGGTCACGGACCGTAGTTCGTGTCCGTGGATCGATGCCCCAAAAGCCCAGCTTCAGTCCCGATTGACGGTTGACCAGCACGAACCGTCAATCGATCCACGGTTCGTAGGTCTGACCGTAGATGAGGGTCAACAGTCAGTTAGATGAAGATTATTGAT